>NW_027255455.1:381632-446419 GCF_003086295.3 Arachis hypogaea | reverse complement strand
TTGGTTTTCTAGGTTTTTTAGGTTTTCATTGTTTTTAGTTTTTTGGATTTTTAAGTTTTTTATGGTTTTCTATGATTCTTAGGGTCTTTTAGGTTTTTTAAGGTTTTCTAGGGTTATTTAGGATTTTCTATCATTTTTAAGTTTTTAGGTTTTAGAGTTTTTTAGGTTTTCTAGTGTTTTAGGATTTTCTTGGTTTTTTAATTCTAGTTTTTAGGGTTTTTTACGGTTTTCTAGGATTTTTTAGGGTTTTCTAGGTTTTTTAGGGTTTTCTAGGGATTTTTAGGTTTTCTTGGGTTTTTTCGCATTTTCTAGGGTTTTGTAGGGTTTTTTAGTGTTTTCTAAAGTTTTTTGGGTAAAAAACCCTAAAAACCCTAAAACAACGATAGAAAACCCAAAAATCCTAAAACCTTAAAATCCAAAAAATTAAAACCCTAAAAATTCCTAAAAAACCTAATCATAGAAACCTAAAAAACCTAAAAACCATAAAAACCTAAAACCTAAAACCTAAAACCCTAAAAACCCTAAAAACCTAAACAAAAAACACTAAAAACTAAAACCCTAAAAAACCCTAAAAACGCTAAAACCCTAGAAAACTCTAAAAACGCTAAAAACCCTAGAAAACTCTAAAAAACCTAAAAACCTAAAAAACACTAGAAAACCCTAGAAAAATCCTAAAAACGCTAGAAAACCCTAAAACCCCCAGAAAATCCTAGAAAACCATAGAAAACCCTAAAAACAAAAAACCCTAGAAACCCTAAAAATCCTAAAAACACTAGAAAACCCTAAAAGCTCTTAAAACTCTAGAAAACACTTGAAAACCCGAAAAACCCTAGAAAACCGTAAAAACCCCAGAAAACCTTAGAAAACACTAAAAAACCCTAAGAATCATGGAAAACCCTAAAAATCCTAAAAATCTAAAATTCTAAAAACCTAGAAAACCCTAAAAAATCCTACAAATCCCTAAAAACCCTTAAAACCTTAAAAAACCCTAAAACCCTAGAAAACCATAAAAACGCTAAAAACCCTAGAAAATACTAAAAAACCTAAAAACAAAAATCCTAGAAAAACCTAAAAATCCTAAAATCCCTAGAAAAATCCTAAAAACCGAAGAAAACCCTAAAAATCCTAGAAAACCCTAAAAACCTCCTAAAAACTCTAGAAAACCCTAAAAAACTTTAGAAACCCTAAAAAACTCTAAGAAACCCTAAAAACCCTTAAAAACACTAAAAACCCAAGAAAACCCTAAAAAACTAAAAACCCCTAGAAAACCCTAAAAAATCCTAAAAACCCTAGAAAATCCTAAAAACACTAAAAACTCTAAAAACCACTAGAAAACCCTAAAAATCATAGAAACACCTAAAAAACCCTAACAACCCTAGAAAATCCTAAAAATCCTAAAAACCCTAGAAAATTCTAACAAACCCTACGAAACCCTAAAATACAATAAAACCCTAGAGAATCCTAAAAAACCCAGAAAACATAAAAACCCTAGAAAACCTTAAAAACTCTAGATAATCCTAAAAAACCCTAAAAACCCTAGTAAACACTAAAAACCTAGAAAACGATAAAAAACTATAAAAAAAAAAAAGATTTTTAGTGTTTTTAGGGTTTTTAGGGTTTTCTAGGGTTTTAGGATTTTTTAAGGTTTTCTTGGGTTTTTAGTGTTTTTAGGATTTTTAGGGTTTCTTAGGGTTTCTAGGGTTTTCTAGGGTTTTCTAAATTTTTAGGTTTTTAGGATTCTCTATGATTTTTTCGCATTTTTATGGTTTTTAGGGTTTTGAAGGGTTTTTTAGGATTTTCTAGGGTTTCAAGGTTTTTTTAGGGATTTTAGGGTTTTTTTCGCGTTTTCTAGGTTTTATAGCAATTTTTAGTGTTTTTAAAGTTTTTAGGGTTTTCTACGGTTTTTTTTAGGGTTTTCTAGGGGTTTTTAGGATTTTCTAGGGTTTTCTTTTAGGGATTTTTAGGTTTTCTAGGGTTTTCTAAGATTTTGCTGTTTTTTTAGTTTTTTCTAGGGTTTTTAGGGTTTTCTAGGGTCTTTTAAAGTTTTTTGGATTTTTAGGGTATTTAGGGTTTTCTAGGGTTTTCTAAAGTTTTTATGGTTTTCAGAGTTTTTAGGGGTTTCTAGGGTTTTTAGGGTTTTTTGGGTTTTCTAGGGTTTTTTTAGGTTTTTTAGGGTTTTCATTGTTTTTTAGGGTTTTTTGGGATCTTTTAAGTTTTTTATGGTTTTCTATGATTCTTAGGGTCTTTTATGGTTTTTTAAGGTTTTTAGGGTTTTTTGGGGTTTTTTAGGGTTTTCTAGAGTTTTTAGAGTTTTTTAGGGTTTTCTAGGGTTATTTAGGATTTTCTATCATTTTTTAAGATTTTCTAGGTTGTTAGAGTTTTTTAGGGTTTTCTAGTGTTTTTAGGATTTTCTATGGTTTTTTAGGTTTCTAGTTTTTTAGTGGTTTCTAGGTTTTTTAGGGTTTCTAGGATTTTTTGGATTCTCTAGGGTTTTTTCACATTTTCTAGGGTTTTTCTTGGTTTTCTTGAGTTTTCTAGGGTTTTCTAGGTTTTTAGGTTTTCTAGGGTTTTTTAGGAATTTCTAGGTTTTTTTTGGGTTTTTTCGCATTTTCTAGGGTTTTGTAGGGTTTTTTAGTGTTTTCTATAGTTTTTTGGGTAAAAATCCCTAAAAACCATAGAAAACCCTTAAAAACCCTAACAACGATAGAAAACCCTAAAAAATCCTAAAAACCTTAAAAAATCCTAAAAAACTTAAAAACCCTAAAAATTCCTAAAAAAACCCTAAAAATCATAGAAAACCCTAAAAAATCCTAGAAAACCCTAAAAACCATATAAAATCCTAAAACCTTAAAAACCCTAAAAATTCCTAGAAAACCCAAAAAAACCCTTAAAACCTTAAAAAACACTAAAAAACCTAGAAAACCCTAAAAAACGCTAAAACCCTAGAAAACTCTAAAAAACGCTAAAAACCCTAGAAAACTCTAAAAAACCCTAAAAACCTAAAAAACACTAGAAAACCCTAGAAAAATCCTAAAAACGCTAGAAAACCCTAAAAACCCCCAGAAAATCCTAGAAAACCATAGAAAACCCTAAAAAACAAAAAACCCCTAGAAAACCCTAAAAAATCCTAAAAATACTAGAAAACCCTAAAAAGCTCTTAAAACTCTAGAAAACACTTGAAAACCCCGAAAAACCCTAGAAAACCGTAAAAAACCCCAGAAAACCTTAGAAAACACTAAAAAACCCTAAGACTCACGGAAAACCCTAAAAATCCTAGAAAATCCTAAAAAATTCTAAAAACCCTAGAAAACCCTAAAAAATCCTACAAATCCCTAAAAACCCTTAAAACCTTAAAAAACCCTAAAAACCCTAGAAAACCATAAAAACGCTAAAAACCCTAGAAAATACTAAAAAACCCTAAAAAAATCCTAGAAAAACCTAAAAATCCTAAAATCCCTAGAAAAATCCTAAAAACCGAAGAAAACCCTAAAAAATCCTAGAAAACCCTAAAACCTCCTAAAAACTCTAGAAAACCCTAAAAAACTTTAGAAAACCCTAAAAAACTCTAAGAAACCCTAAAAACCCTTAAAAACACTAAAAACCCAAGAAAACCCTAAAAAACTAAAAACCCCTAGAAAACCCTAAAAAATCCTAAAAACCCTAGAAAATCCTAAAAACACTAAAAAACTCTAAAAACCACTAGAAAACCCTAAAAATCATAGAAACACCTAAAAAACCCTAACAACCCTAGAAAATCCTAAAAATCCTAAAAACCCTAGAAAATTCTAACAAACCCTACGAAACCCTAAAATACAATAAAACCCCTAGAGAATCCTAAAAAACCCAGAAAACCATAAAAACCCTAGAAAACCTTAAAAACTCTAGATAATCCTAAAAAACCCTAAAAACCCTAGTAAACACTAAAAACCTAGAAAACGTAAAAAACTATAAAAAAAAAAGATTTTTAGTGTTTTTAGGGTTTTTTAGGGTTTTCTAGGTTTTTAGGATTTTTTAAGGTTTTCTTGGGTTTTTAGTGTTTTTAGGATTTTTAGGGTTTCTTAGGGTTTCTAGGGTTTTCTAGGGTTTTCTAAATTTTTAGGGTTTTTAGGATTCTCTATGATTTTTTCGCATTTTCTATGGTTTTTTAGGGTTTTGAGGGTTTTTTAGATTTTCTAGGGTTTCAGGGTTTTTTTAGGGATTTTAGGTTTTTTTCGCGTTTTCTAGGGTTTTATAGCATTTTTAGTGTTTTTAAGTTTTTAGGGTTTTCTAGGTTTTTTTTAGGGTTTTCTAGGGGTTTTTAGGATTTTCTAGGTTTTAGATTTTTTAGGGTTTCTAGGATTTTAGGTTTTTTAGGTTTTCTAAGATTTTGCTGTTTTTTTAGTTTTTTCTAGGGTTTTTAGGGTTTTCTAGGGTCTTTTAAAGTTTTTTGGATTTTTTAGTTTTTTTTTTTTTTTTTTTTTTTTGGTTTTCTAGGGTTTTTAGTTTTTATGGTTTTCTAGAGTTTTTAGGGGTTTCTAGGGTTTTTAGGGTTTTTTGGGTTTTCTAGGGTTTTTTTAGGTTTTTTAGGGTTTTCATTGTTTTTTAGGGTTTTTTGGGATCTTTTAAGTTTTTATGGTTTTCTATGATTCTTAGGGTCTTTTATGGTTTTTTAAGGTTTTCTAGGGTTTTTTGGGTTTTTTAGGGTTTTCTAGAGTTTTAGTTTTTTAGGGTTTTCTAGGGTTATTTAGGATTTTCTATCATTTTTTAAGATTTTCTAGGGTTGTTAGAGTTTTTTAGGTTTTCTAGTGTTTTTAGGTTTTCTATGGTTTTTAGGTTTTTTTTAGGGTTTTTAGGTTTTTTAGGGTTTCTAGGTTTTTTAGGTTTCTAGGGTTTTTTCGATTTTCTAGGGTTTTTCTTGGTTTCTTGAGTTTTCTAGGGTTTTCTAGGGTTTTTAGGTTTTCTAGGGTTTTTTAGGAATTTCTAGGTTTTTTTTGGGTTTTTTCGCATTTTCTAGGGTTTTGTAGGGTTTTTTAGTGTTTTCTATAGTTTTTTGGGTAAAAACCCTAAAAACCATAGAAAACCCTTAAAAACCCTAACAACGATAGAAAACCCTAAAAAATCCTAAAAACCTTAAAAAATCCTAAAAAACTTAAAAAACCCTAAAAATTCCTAAAAAAACCCTAAAAACCTAAAAAATCCTAGAAAACCCTAAAAACCATATAAAATCCTAAAACCTTAAAACCCTAAAAATCCTAGAAAACCCAAAAAACCCTTAAACCTTAAAAACACTAAAAAACCTAGAAAACCTAAAAAACCCTAAAAAACGCTAAAACCCTAGAAAACTCTAAAAAACGCTAAAAACCCTAGAAAACTCTAAAAAACCCTAAAAACCTAAAAAACACTAGAAAACCCTAGAAAAATCCTAAAAACGCTAGAAAACCCTAAAAACCCCCAGAAATCCTAGAAAACCATAGAAAACCCTAAAAAACAAAAAACCCTAGAAAACCCTAAAAAATCCTAAAAATACTAGAAAACCCTAAAAAGCTCTTAAAACTCTAGAAAACACTTGAAAACCCCGAAAAACCCTAGAAAACCGTAAAAAACCCCAGAAAACCTTAGAAAACACTAAAAAACCCTAAGATCAGGAAAACCCTAAAAATCCTAGAAAATCCTAAAAAATTCTAAAAACCCTAGAAAACCCTAAAAAATCCTACAAATCCCTAAAAACCCTTAAAACCTTAAAAAACCCTAAAACCCTAGAAAACCATAAAAACGCTAAAAACCCTAGAAAATACTAAAAAACCCTAAAAAAAATCCTAGAAAAACCTAAAAATCCTAAAATCCCTAGAAAAATCCTAAAAACCGAAGAAAACCCTAAAAAATCCTAGAAAACCCTAAAAACTCCTAAAAACTCTAGAAAACCCTAAAAAACTTTAGAAAACCCTAAAAAACTCTAAGAAACCCTAAAAACCCTTAAAAACACTAAAAACCCAAGAAAACCTAAAAAACTAAAAACCCCTAGAAAACCCTAAAAAATCCTAAAAACCCTAGAAAATCCTAAAAACACTAAAAAACTCTAAAAACCACTAGAAAACCCTAAAAATCATAGAAACACCTAAAAAACCCTAACAACCCTAGAAAATCCTAAAAAACCTAAAAACCCTAGAAAATTCTAACAAACCCTACGAAACCCTAAAATACAATAAAACCCCTAGAGAATCCTAAAAAACCCAGAAAACCATAAAAACCCTAGAAAACCTTAAAAACTCTAGAAATCCTAAAAAACCCTAAAAACCCTAGTAAACACTAAAAACCTAGAAAACGATAAAAAACTATAAAAAAAAAAAGATTTTTAGTGTTTTTAGGGTTTTTAGGGTTTTCTAGGTTTTTAGGATTTTTAAGGTTTTCTTGGGTTTTTAGTGTTTTTAGGATTTTTAGGGTTTCTTAGGGTTTCTAGGGTTTTCTAAATTTTTTAGGGTTTTTAGGATTCTCTATGATTTTTTCGCATTTTCTATGGTTTTTTAGGGTTTTGAGGGTTTTTTAGATTTTCTAGGGTTTCAAGGGTTTTTTAGGGATTTTAGGGTTTTTTTCGCGTTTTCTAGGGTTTTATAGCAATTTTTAGTGTTTTTAAAGTTTTTAGGGTTTTCTACGGTTTTTTTAGGGTTTTCTAGGGGTTTTTAGGATTTTCTAGGGTTTTCTAGGGATTTTAGGTTTTCTAGGTTTTCTAAGATTTTGCTGTTTTTTTAGTTTTTTCTAGGGTTTTTAGGGTTTTCTAGGGTCTTTTAAAGTTTTTTGGATTTTTAGGGTATTTAGGGTTTTCTAGGGTTTTCTAAAGTTTTTATGGTTTTCAGAGTTTTTAGGGGTTTCTAGGGTTTTTAGGGTTTTTTGGGTTTTCTAGGGTTTTTTTAGGTTTTTTAGGGTTTTCATTGTTTTTTAGGGTTTTTTGGGATCTTTTAAGTTTTTTATGGTTTTCTATGATTCTTAGGGTCTTTTATGGTTTTTTAAGGTTTTCTAGGGTTTTTTGGTTTTTTAGGGTTTTCTAGAGTTTTTAGAGTTTTTTAGGGTTTTCTAGGGTTATTTAGGATTTTCTATCATTTTTTAAGATTTTCTAGGGTTGTTAGAGTTTTTTAGGGTTTTCTAGTGTTTTTAGGATTTTCTATGTTTTTTAGGGTTTTTACGGTTTTCTAGGTTTTTTTAGTGGTTTCTAGGTTTTTTAGGGTTTTCTAGGATTTTTTGGATTCTCTAGGGTTTTTTCACATTTTCTAGGGTTTTTCTTGGTTTTCTTGAGTTTTCTAGGGTTTTTAGGTTTTCTAGGGTTTTTTAGGAATTTCTAGGTTTTTTTTGGGTTTTTTCGCATTTTCTAGGGTTTTGTAGGGTTTTTTAGTGTTTTCTATAGTTTTTTGGGTAAAAACCCTAAAAACCATAGAAAACCCTTAAAAACCCTAACAACGATAGAAAACCCTAAAAAATCCTAAAAACCTTAAAAAATCCTAAAAAACTTAAAAAACCCTAAAAATTCCTAAAAAACCCTAAAATCATAGAAAACCCTAAAAACCTAAAAAATCCTAGAAAACCCTAAAAACCATATAAAATCCTAAAACCTTAAAAACCCTAAAAATCCTAGAAAACCCAAAAAACCCTTAAAACCTTAAAAAACACTAAAAAACCTAGAAAACCCTAAAAAACGCTAAAACCCTAGAAAACTCTAAAAAACGCTAAAAACCCTAGAAAACTCTAAAAAACCCTAAAAACCTAAAAAACACTAGAAAACCCTAGAAAAATCCTAAAAACGCTAGAAAACCCTAAAAACCCCCAGAAAATCCTAGAAAACCATAGAAAACCCTAAAAACAAAAAACCCTAGAAAACCCTAAAAATCCTAAAAATACTAGAAAACCCTAAAAAGCTCTTAAAACTCTAGAAAACACTTGAAAACCCCGAAAAACCCTAGAAAACCGTAAAAAACCCCAGAAAACCTTAGAAAACACTAAAAAACCCTAAGACTCACGGAAAACCCTAAAAATCCTAGAAAATCCTAAAAAATTCTAAAAACCCTAGAAAACCCTAAAAAATCCTACAAATCCCTAAAAACCCTTAAAACCTTAAAAAACCCTAAAAACCCTAGAAAACCATAAAAACGCTAAAAACCCTAGAAAATACTAAAAAACCCTAAAAAAAATCCTAGAAAAACCTAAAAATCCTAAAATCCCTAGAAAAATCCTAAAAACCGAAGAAAACCCTAAAAAATCCTAGAAAACCCTAAAAACCTCCTAAAAACTCTAGAAAACCCTAAAAAACTTTAGAAAACCCTAAAAAACTCTAAGAAACCTAAAAACCCTTAAAAACACTAAAAACCCAAGAAAACCCTAAAAAACTAAAAACCCCTAGAAAACCCTAAAAAATCCTAAAAACCCTAGAAAATCCTAAAAACACTAAAAAACTCTAAAAACCACTAGAAAACCCTAAAAATCATAGAAACACCTAAAAAACCCTAACAACCCTAGAAAATCCTAAAAAATCCTAAAAACCCTAGAAAATTCTAACAAACCCTACGAAACCCTAAAATACAATAAAACCCCTAGAGAATCCTAAAAAACCCAGAAAACCATAAAAACCCTAGAAAACCTTAAAAACTCTAGAAATCCTAAAAAACCCTAAAAACCCTAGTAAACACTAAAAACCTAGAAAACGATAAAAAACTATAAAAAAAATAAAAAGATTTTTAGTGTTTTTAGGGTTTTTTAGGGTTTTCTAGGGTTTTTAGGATTTTTTAAGGTTTTCTTGGGTTTTTAGTGTTTTTAGGATTTTTAGGGTTTCTTAGGGTTTCTAGGGTTTTCTAGGGTTTTCTAAATTTTTTAGGGTTTTTAGGATTCTCTATGATTTTTTCGCATTTTCTATGGTTTTTTAGGGTTTTGCAGGGTTTTTTATGATTTTCTAGGGTTTCAAGGGTTTTTTTAGGGATTTTAGGGTTTTTTTCGCGTTTTCTAGGGTTTTATAGCAATTTTTAGTGTTTTTAAAGTTTTTAGGGTTTTCTACGGTTTTTTTAGGGTTTTCTAGGGGTTTTTAGGATTTTCTAGGGTTTTCTAGGGATTTTAGGTTTTCTAGGGTTTTCTAAGATTTTGCTGTTTTTTTAGTTTTTTCTAGGGTTTTTAGGGTTTTCTAGGGTCTTTTAAAGTTTTTTGGATTTTTAGGGTATTTAGGGTTTTCTAGGGTTTTCTAAAGTTTTTATGGTTTTCAAGAGTTTTTAGGGGTTTCTAGGGTTTTTAGGGTTTTTGGGTTTTCTAGGGTTTTTTTAGGTTTTTTAGGGTTTTCATTGTTTTTTAGGGTTTTTTGGGATCTTTTAAGTTTTTTATGGTTTTCTATGATTCTTAGGGTCTTTTATGGTTTTTTAAGGTTTTCTAGGGTTTTTTGGGGTTTTTTAGGGTTTTCTAGAGTTTTTAGAGTTTTTTAGGGTTTTCTAGGGTTATTTAGGATTTTCTATCATTTTTTAAGATTTTCTATGGTTTTTTAGGATTTCTAAAGTTTTTTAGGGTTTTTTACGGTTTTCTAGGTTTTTTTAGTGGTTTCTAGGTTTTTTAGGGTTTTCTAGGGATTTTTTGGATTCTCTAGGGTTTTTTCACATTTTCTAGGGTTTTTCTTGGTTTTCTTGAGTTTCTAGGGTTTTCTAGGGTTTTTAGGTTTTCTAGGGTTTTTTAGGAATTTCTAGGTTTTTTTGGGTTTTTTCGCATTTTCTAGGGTTTTGTAGGGTTTTTTAGTGTTTTCTATAGTTTTTTGGGTAAAAATCCCTAAAAACCATAGAAAACCCTTAAAAACCCTAACAACGATAGAAAACCCTAAAAAATCCTAAAAACCTTAAAAAATCCTAAAAACTTAAAAACCCTAAAAATTCCTAAAAAACCCTAAAACAAAAACCCTAAAAAATCCTAGAAAACCCTAAAAACCATATAAAATCCTAAAACCTTAAAAACCCTAAAAATTCCTAGAAAACCCAAAAAAACCCTTAAAACCTTAAAAAACACTAAAAAACCTAGAAAACCCTAAAAAACCCTAAAAAACGCTAAAACCCTAGAAAACTCTAAAAAACGCTAAAAACCCTAGAAAACTCTAAAAAACCCTAAAACCTAAAAAACACTAGAAAACCCTAGAAAAATCCTAAAAACGCTAGAAAACCCTAAAAACCCCCAGAAAATCCTAGAAAACCATAGAAAACCCTAAAAAACAAAAAACCCCTAGAAAACCCTAAAAATCCTAAAAATACTAGAAAACCCTAAAAAGCTCTTAAAACTCTAGAAAACACTTGAAAACCCCGAAAAACCCTAGAAAACCGTAAAAAACCCCAGAAAACCTTAGAAAACACTAAAAAACCCTAAGACTCACGGAAAACCCTAAAAATCCTAGAAAATCCTAAAAAATTCTAAAAACCCTAGAAAACCCTAAAAAATCCTACAAATCCCTAAAAACCCTTAAAACCTTAAAAAACCCTAAAAACCCTAGAAAACCATAAAAACGCTAAAAACCCTAGAAAATACTAAAAAACCCTAAAAAAATCCTAGAAAAACCTAAAAATCCTAAAATCCCTAGAAAAATCCTAAAAACCGAAGAAAACCCTAAAAAATCCTAGAAAACCCTAAAAACCTCCTAAAAACTCTAGAAAACCCTAAAAAACTTTAGAAAACCCTAAAAAACTCTAAGAAACCCTAAAAACCCTTAAAAACACTAAAAACCCAAGAAAACCCTAAAAAACTAAAAACCCCTAGAAAACCCTAAAAAATCCTAAAAACCCTAGAAAATCCTAAAAACACTAAAAAACTCTAAAAACCACTAGAAAACCCTAAAAATCATAGAAACACCTAAAAAACCCTAACAACCCTAGAAAATCCTAAAAAATCCTAAAAACCCTAGAAAATTCTAACAAACCCTACGAAACCCTAAAATACAATAAAACCCCTAGAGAATCCTAAAAAACCCAGAAAACCATAAAAACCCTAGAAAACCTTAAAAACTCTAGATAATCCTAAAAAACCCTAAAAACCCTAGTAAACACTAAAAACCTAGAAAACGATAAAAAACTATAAAAAAAATAAAAAGATTTTTAGTGTTTTTAGGGTTTTTTAGGGTTTTCTAGGGTTTTTAGGATTTTTTAAGGTTTTCTTGGGTTTTTAGTGTTTTTAGGATTTTTAGGGTTTCTTAGGGTTTCTAGGGTTTTCTAGGGTTTTCTAAATTTTTTAGGGTTTTTAGGATTCTCTATGATTTTTTCGCATTTTCTATGGTTTTTTAGGGTTTTGCAGGGTTTTTATGATTTTCTAGGGTTTCAAGGGTTTTTTTAGGGATTTTAGGGTTTTTTTCGCGTTTTCTAGGGTTTTATAGCAATTTTTAGTGTTTTTAAAGTTTTTAGGGTTTTCTACGGTTTTTTTAGGGTTTTCTAGGGTTTTTAGGATTTTCTAGGGTTTTCTAGGGATTTTAGGTTTTCTAGGGTTTTCTAAGATTTTGCTGTTTTTTTAGTTTTTTCTAGGGTTTTTAGGGTTTTCTAGGGTCTTTTAAAGTTTTTTGGATTTTTAGGGTATTTAGGGTTTTCTAGGGTTTTCTAAAGTTTTTATGGTTTTCAAGAGTTTTTAGGGGTTTCTAGGGTTTTTAGGGTTTTTTGGGTTTTCTAGGGTTTTTTTAGGTTTTTTAGGGTTTTCATTGTTTTTTAGGGTTTTTTGGGATCTTTTAAGTTTTTTATGGTTTTCTATGATTCTTAGGGTCTTTTATGGTTTTTTAAGGTTTTCTAGGGTTTTTTGGGTTTTTTAGGGTTTTCTAGAGTTTTTAGAGTTTTTTAGGGTTTTCTAGGGTTATTTAGGATTTTCTATCATTTTTTAAGATTTTCTAGGTTGTTAGAGTTTTTTAGGTTTTCTAGTGTTTTTAGGATTTTCTATGGTTTTTTAGGAATTTCTAAAGTTTTTTAGGGTTTTTTACGGTTTTCTAGGTTTTTTTAGTGGTTTCTAGGTTTTTTAGGGTTTTCTAGGGATTTTTTGGATTCTCTAGGGTTTTTTCACATTTTCTAGGGTTTTTCTTGGTTTTCTTGAGTTTTCTAGGGTTTTCTAGGGTTTTTAGGTTTTCTAGGGTTTTTTAGGAATTTCTAGGTTTTTTTTGGGTTTTTTCGCATTTTCTAGGGTTTTGTAGGGTTTTTTAGTGTTTTCTATAGTTTTTTGGGTAAAAATCCCTAAAAACCATAGAAAACCCTTAAAAACCCTAACAACGATAGAAAACCCTAAAAAATCCTAAAAACCTTAAAAAATCCTAAAAACTTAAAAAACCCTAAAAATTCCTAAAAAACCCTAAAAATCATAGAAAACCCTAAAAACCTAAAAAATCCTAGAAAACCCTAAAAACCATATAAAATCCTAAAACCTTAAAAACCCTAAAAATTCCTAGAAAACCCAAAAAAACCCTTAAAACCTTAAAAAACACTAAAAAACCTAGAAAACCCTAAAAAACGCTAAAACCCTAGAAAACTCTAAAAAACGCTAAAAACCCTAGAAAACTCTAAAAAACCCTAAAAACCTAAAAAACACTAGAAAACCCTAGAAAAATCCTAAAAACGCTAGAAAACCCTAAAAACCCCCAGAAAATCCTAGAAAACCATAGAAAACCCTAAAAAACAAAAAACCCCTAGAAAACCCTAAAAATCCTAAAAATACTAGAAAACCCTAAAAAGCTCTTAAAACTCTAGAAAACACTTGAAAACCCCGAAAAACCCTAGAAAACCGTAAAAAACCCCAGAAAACCTTAGAAAACACTAAAAAACCCTAAGACTCACGGAAAACCCTAAAAATCCTAGAAAATCCTAAAAAATTCTAAAAACCCTAGAAAACCCTAAAAAATCCTACAAATCCCTAAAAACCCTTAAAACCTTAAAAAACCCTAAAAACCCTAGAAAACCATAAAAACGCTAAAAACCCTAGAAAATACTAAAAAACCCTAAAAAAAATCCTAGAAAAACCTAAAAATCCTAAAATCCCTAGAAAAATCCTAAAAACCGAAGAAAACCCTAAAAAATCCTAGAAAACCCTAAAAACCTCCTAAAAACTCTAGAAAACCCTAAAAAACTTTAGAAAACCCTAAAAAACTCTAAGAAACCCTAAAAACCCTTAAAAACACTAAAAACCCAAGAAAACCCTAAAAAACTAAAAACCCCTAGAAAACCCTAAAAAATCCTAAAAACCCTAGAAAATCCTAAAAACACTAAAAAACTCTAAAAACCACTAGAAAACCCTAAAAATCATAGAAACACCTAAAAAACCCTAACAACCCTAGAAAATCCTAAAAAATCCTAAAAACCCTAGAAAATTCTAACAAACCCTACGAAACCCTAAAATACAATAAAACCCCTAGAGAATCCTAAAAAACCCAGAAAACCATAAAAACCCTAGAAAACCTTAAAAACTCTAGATAATCCTAAAAAACCCTAAAAACCCTAGTAAACACTAAAAACCTAGAAAACGATAAAAAACTATAAAAAAATAAAAAGATTTTTAGTGTTTTTAGGGTTTTTTAGGGTTTTCTAGGGTTTTTAGGATTTTTTAAGGTTTTCTTGGGTTTTTAGTGTTTTTAGGATTTTTAGGGTTTCTTAGGGTTTCTAGGGTTTTCTAGGGTTTTCTAAATTTTTTAGGGTTTTTAGGATTCTCTATGATTTTTTCGCATTTTCTATGGTTTTTTAGGGTTTTGCAGGGTTTTTTATGATTTTCTAGGGTTTCAAGGGTTTTTTTAGGGATTTTAGGGTTTTTTTCGCGTTTTCTAGGGTTTTATAGCAATTTTTAGTGTTTTTAAAGTTTTTAGGGTTTTCTACGGTTTTTTTAGGGTTTTCTAGGGGTTTTTAGGATTTTCTAGGGTTTTCCAGGGATTTTAGGTTTTCTAGGGTTTTCTAAGATTTTGCTGTTTTTTTAGTTTTTTCTAGGGTTTTTAGGGTTTTCTAGGGTCTTTTAAAGTTTTTTGGATTTTTAGGGTATTTAGGTTTTCTAGGGTTTTCTAAAGTTTTTATGGTTTTCAAGAGTTTTTAGGGGTTTCTAGGGTTTTTAGGGTTTTTTGGGTTTTCTAGGGTTTTTTTAGGTTTTTTAGGGTTTTCATTGTTTTTTAGGGTTTTTTGGGATCTTTTAAGTTTTTTATGGTTTTCTATGATTCTTAGGGTCTTTTATGGTTTTTTAAGGTTTTCTAGGGTTTTTTGGGGTTTTTTAGGGTTTTCTAGAGTTTTAGAGTTTTTTAGGGTTTTCTAGGGTTATTTAGGATTTTCTATCATTTTTTAAGATTTTCTAGGGTTGTTAGAGTTTTTTAGGGTTTTCTAGTGTTTTTAGGATTTTCTATGGTTTTTTAGGAATTTCTAAAGTTTTTTAGGGTTTTTTACGGTTTTCTAGGTTTTTTAGTGGTTTCTAGGTTTTTTAGGGTTTTCTAGGGATTTTTTGGATTCTCTAGGGTTTTTTCACATTTTCTAGGGTTTTTCTTGGTTTTCTTGAGTTTCTAGGGTTTTCTAGGGTTTTTAGGTTTTCTAGGGTTTTTTAGGAATTTCTAGGTTTTTTTTGGGTTTTTTCGCATTTTCTAGGGTTTTGTAGGGTTTTTTAGTGTTTTCTATAGTTTTTTGGGTAAAAATCCCTAAAAACCATAGAAAACCCTTAAAAACCCTAACAACGATAGAAAACCCTAAAAAATCCTAAAAACCTTAAAAAATCCTAAAAACTTAAAAAACCCTAAAAATTCCTAAAAAACCCTAAAAATCATAGAAAACCCTAAAAAACCTAAAAAATCCTAGAAAACCCTAAAAACCATATAAAATCCTAAAACCTTAAAAACCCTAAAAATTCCTAGAAAACCCAAAAAAACCCTTAAAACCTTAAAAAACACTAAAAAAACCCTAAAAAACGCTAAAACCCTAGAAAACTCTAAAAAACGCTAAAAACCCTAGAAAACTCTAAAAAACCCTAAAAACCTAAAAAACACTAGAAAACCCTAGAAAAATCCTAAAAACGCTAGAAAACCCTAAAAACCCCCAGAAAATCCTAGAAAACCATAGAAAACCCTAAAAAACAAAAAACCCCTAGAAAACCCTAAAAATCCTAAAAATACTAGAAAACCCTAAAAAGCTCTTAAAACTCTAGAAAACACTTGAAAACCCCGAAAAACCCTAGAAAACCGTAAAAAACCCCAGAAAACCTTAGAAAACACTAAAAAACCCTAAGAATCATGGAAAACCCTAAAAATCCTAGAAAATCCTAAAAAATTCTAAAAACCCTAGAAAACCCTAAAAAATCCTACAAATCCCTAAAAACCCTTAAAACCTTAAAAAACCCTAAAACCCTAGAAAACCATAAAAACGCTAAAAACCCTAGAAAATACTAAAAAACCCTAAAAAAAAAAATCCTAGAAAAACCTAAAAATCCTAAAATCCCTAGAAAAATCCTAAAAACCGAAGAAAACCCTAAAAAATCCTAGAAAACCCCTAAAAACTCTAGAAAACCCTAAAAAACTTTAGAAAACCCTAAAAAACTCTAAGAAACCCTAAAAACCCTTAAAAACACTAAAAACCCAAGAAAACCCTAAAAAACTAAAAACCCCTAGAAAACCCTAAAAAATCCTAAAAACCCTAGAAAATCCTAAAAACACTAAAAAACTCTAAAAACCACTAGAAAACCCTAAAAATCATAGAAACACCTAAAAAACCCTAACAACCCTAGAAAATCCTAAAAAACCCTAAAAACCCTAGAAAATTCTAACAAACCCTACGAAACCCTAAAATACAATAAAACCCCTAGAGAATCCTAAAAAACCCAGAAAACCATAAAAACCCTAGAAAACCTTAAAAACTCTAGAAAATCCTAAAAAACCCTAAAAACCCTAGTAAACACTAAAAACCTAGAAAACGCTAAAAAACTATAAAAAAAAAAAGATTTTTAGTGTTTTTAGGGTTTTTTAGGGTTTTCTAGGGTTTTAGGATTTTTTAAGGTTTTCTTGGGTTTTTAGTGTTTTTAGGATTTTTAGGGTTTCTTAGGGTTTCTAGGGTTTTCTAGGGTTTTTTAGGATTCTCTATGATTTTTTCGCATTTTCTATGGTTTTTTAGGGTTTTGAAGGGTTTTTTAGGATTTTCTAGGGTTTCAAGGGTTTTTTTAGGGATTTTAGGGTTTTTTTCGCGTTTTCTAGGGTTTTATAGCAATTTTTAGTGTTTTTAAAGTTTTTAGGGTTTTCTACGGTTTTTTTAGGGTTTTCTAGGGGTTTTTAGGATTTTCTAGGGTTTTTAGCATTTTTAGGGATTTCTAGGGATTTAGGTTTTCTAGGGTTTTCTAAGATTTTGCTGTTTTTTTAGTTTTTTCTAGGGTTTTTAGGGTTTTCTAGGGTCTTTTAAAGTTTTTTGGATTTTTAGGGTATTTAGGGTTTTCTAAAGTTTTTATGGTTTTCTAGAGTTTTTAGGGGTTTCTAGGGTTTTTAGGGTTTTTTGGGTTTTCTAGGGTTTTTTTAGGTTTTTTAGGGTTTTCATTGTTTTTTAGGTTTTTTGGGATCTTTTAAGTTTTTTATGGTTTTCTATGATTCTTAGGGTCTTTTATGGTTTTTTAAGGTTTTCTAGGGTTTTTTGGGTTTTTTAGGGTTTTCTAGAGTTCTTAGAGTTTTTTAGGGTTTTCTAGGGTTATTTAGGATTTTCTATCATTTTTTAAGATTTTCTAGGGTTGTTAGAGTTTTTTAGGGTTTTCTAGTGTTTTTAGGATTTTCTATGGTTTTTTAGGAATTTCTAAAGTTTTTTAGGGTTTTTTACGGTTTTCTAGGTTTTTTTAGTGGTTTCTAGGTTTTTTAGGGTTTTCTAGGGATTTTTTGGATTCTCTAGGGTTTTTTCACATTTTCTAGGGTTTTTCTTGGTTTTCTTGAGTTTTCTAGGGTTTTCTAGGGTTTTTAGGTTTTCTAGGGTTTTTTAGGAATTTCTAGGTTTTTTTTGGGTTTTTTCGCATTTTCTAGGGTTTTGTAGGGTTTTTTAGTGTTTTCTATAGTTTTTTGGGTAAAAATCCCTAAAAACCATAGAAAACCCTTAAAAACCCTAACAACGATAGAAAACCCTAAAAAATCCTAAAAACCTTAAAAAATCCTAAAAAACTTAAAAAACCCTAAAAATTCCTAAAAAACCCTAAAAATCATAGAAAACCCTAAAAACCTAAAAAATCCTAGAAAACCCTAAAAACCATATAAAATCCTAAAACCTTAAAAACCCTAAAAATTCCTAGAAAACCCAAAAAAACCCTTAAAACCTTAAAAAACACTAAAAAACCTAGAAAACCCTAAAAAACCCTAAAACCCTAGAAAACTCTAAAAAACGCTAAAAACCCTAGAAAACTCTAAAAAACCCTAAAAACCTAAAAAACACTAGAAAACCCTAGAAAAATCCTAAAAACGCTAGAAAACCCTAAAAACCCCCAGAAAATCCTAGAAAACCATAGAAAACCCTAAAAAACAAAAAACCCCTAGAAAACCCTAAAAAATCCTAAAAACACTAGAAAACCCTAAAAAGCTCTTAAAACTCTAGAAAACACTTGAAAACCCCGAAAAACCCTAGAAAACCGTAAAAAACCCTAAGAATCATGGAAAACCCTAAAAATCCTAGAAAATCCTAAAAAATTCTAAAAACCCTAGAAAACCCTAAAAAATCCTACAAATCCCTAAAAACCCTTAAAACCTTAAAAAACCCTAAAAACCCTAGAAAACCATAAAAACGCTAAAAACCCTAGAAAATACTAAAAAACCTAAAAAACAAAAAATCCTAGAAAAACCTAAAAATCCTAAAATCCCTAGAAAAATCCTAAAAACCGAAGAAAACCCTAAAAAATCCTAGAAAACCCTAAAAACCTCCTAAAAACTCTAGAAAACCCTAAAAAACTTTAGAAAACCCTAAAAAACTCTAAGAAACCCTAAAAACCCTTAAAAACACTAAAAACCCAAGAAAACCCTAAAAAACTAAAAACCCCTAGAAAACCCTAAAAATCCTAAAAACCCTAGAAAATCCTAAAAACACTAAAAAACTCTAAAAACCACTAGAAAACCCTAAAAATCATAGAAACACCTAAAAAACCCTAACAACCCTAGAAAATCCTAAAAAATCCTAAAAACCCTAGAAAATTCTAACAAACCCTACGAAACCCTAAAATACAATAAAACCCCTAGAGAATCCTAAAAAACCCAGAAAACCATAAAAACCCTAGAAAACCTTAAAAACTCTAGATAATCCTAAAAAACCCTAAAAACCCTAGTAAACACTAAAAACCTAGAAAACGATAAAAAACTATAAAAAAAATAAAAAGATTTTTAGTGTTTTTAGGGTTTTTTAGGGTTTTCTAGGGTTTTTAGGATTTTTAAGGTTTTCTTGGGTTTTTAGTGTTTTTAGGATTTTAGGGTTTCTAGGGTTTTCTAGGGTTTTCTAAATTTTTTAGGGTTTTTTAGGATTCTCTATGATTTTTTCGCATTTTCTATGGTTTTTTAGGGTTTTGAAGGGTTTTTAGGATTTTCTAGGGTTTCAAGGGTTTTTTTAGGGATTTTAGGGTTTTTTTCGCGTTTTCTAGGGTTTTATAGCAATTTTTAGTGTTTTTAAGTTTTTAGGGTTTTCTAGGGTTTTTTTAGGGTTTTCTAGGGGTTTTAGGATTTTCTAGGGTTTTTAGCATTTTTTAGGGATTTCTAGGGATTTTAGGTTTTCTAGGGTTTTCTAAGATTTTGCTGTTTTTTTAGTTTTTTCTAGGGTTTTTAGGGTTTTCTAGGGTCTTTTAAAGTTTTTTGGATTTTTAGGGTATTTAGGGTTTTCTAGGGTTTTCTAAAGTTTTTATGGTTTTCTAGAGTTTTTAGGGGTTTCTAGGTTTTTAGGGTTTTTTGGGTTTTCTAGGGTTTTTTTAGGGTTTTCATTGTTTTTTAGGGTTTTTTGGGATCTTTTAAGTTTTTTATGGTTTTTATGATTCTTAGGGTCTTTTATGGTTTTTTAAGGTTTTCTAGGTTTTTTGGGGTTTTTTAGGTTTTCTAGAGTTCTTAGAGTTTTTTAGGGTTTTCTAGGGTTATTAGGATTTTCTATCATTTTTTAAGATTTTCTAGGGTTGTTAGAGTTTTTTAGGGTTTTCTAGTGTTTTTAGGATTTTCTATGGTTTTTTAGGAATTTCTAAAGTTTTTTAGGGTTTTTTACGGTTTTCTAGGTTTTTTAGTGGTTTCTAGGTTTTTTAGGGTTTTCTAGGGATTTTTGGATTCTCTAGGGTTTTTTCACATTTTCTAGGGTTTTTCTTGGTTTTCTTGAGTTTTCTAGGGTTTTCTAGGGTTTTTAGGTTTTCTAGGGTTTTTTAGGAATTTCTAGGTTTTTTTGGGTTTTTTCGCATTTTCTAGGGTTTTGTAGGGTTTTTTAGTGTTTTCTATAGTTTTTTGGGTAAAAATCCCTAAAAACCATAGAAAACCCTTAAAAACCCTAACAACGATAGAAAACCCTAAAAAATCCTAAAAAACTTAAAAAACCCTAAAAATTCCTAAAAAAACCCTAAAAATCATAGAAAACCCTAAAAAACCTAAAAAATCCTAAAAACCCTAAAAACCATATAAAATCCTAAAACCTTAAAAACCCTAAAAATTCCTAGAAAACCCAAAAAAACCCTTAAAACCTTAAAAAACACTAAAAAACCTAGAAAACCCTAAAAAACCCTAAAAAACGCTAAAACCCTAGAAAACTCTAAAAAACGCTAAAAACCCTAGAAAACTCTAAAAAACCCTAAAAACCTAAAAAACACTAGAAAACCCTAGAAAAATCCTAAAAACGCTAGAAAACCCTAAAAACCCCCAGAAAATCCTAGAAAACCATAGAAAACCCTAAAAAACAAAAAACCCCTAGAAAACCCTAAAAAATCCTAAAAATACTAGAAAACCCTAAAAAGCTCTTAAAACTCTAGAAAACACTTGAAAACCCCGAAAAACCCTAGAAAACCGTAAAAAACCCCAGAAAACCTTAGAAAACACTAAAAAACCCTAAGACTCACGGAAAACCCTAAAAATCCTAGAAAATCCTAAAAAATTCTAAAAACCCTAGAAAACCCTAAAAAATCCTACAAATCCCTAAAAACCCTTAAAACCTTAAAAAACCCTAAAAATCCTAGAAAACCATAAAAACGCTAAAAACCCTAGAAAATACTAAAAAATCCTAAAAAAAATCCTAGAAAAACCTAAAAATCCTAAAATCCCTAGAAAAATCCTAAAAACCGAAGAAAACCCTAAAAAATCCTAGAAAACCCTAAAAACCTCCTAAAAACTCTAGAAAACCCTAAAAAACTTTAGAAAACCCTAAAAAACTCTAAGAAACCCTAAAAACCCTTAAAAACACTAAAAACCCAAGAAAACCCTAAAAAACTAAAAACCCCTAGAAAACCCTAAAAAATCCTAAAAACCCTAGAAAATCCTAAAAACACTAAAAAACTCTAAAAACCACTAGAAAACCCTAAAAATCATAGAAACACCTAAAAAACCCTAACAACCCTAGAAAATCCTAAAAAATCCTAAAAACCCTAGAAAATTCTAACAAACCCTACGAAACCCTAAAATACAATAAAACCCCTAGAGAATCCTAAAAAACCCAGAAAACCATAAAAACCCTAGAAAACCTTAAAAACTCTAGATAATCCTAAAAAACCCTAAAAACCCTAGTAAACACTAAAAACCTAGAAAACGATAAAAAACTATAAAAAAATAAAAAGATTTTTAGTGTTTTTAGGGTTTTTTAGGGTTTTCTAGGGTTTTTAGGATTTTTAAGGTTTTCTTGGGTTTTTAGTGTTTTTAGGATTTTTAGGGTTTCTTAGGGTTTCTAGGGTTTTCTAGGGTTTTCTAAATTTTTTAGGGTTTTTAGGATTCTCTATGATTTTTTCGCATTTTCTATGGTTTTTTAGGGTTTTGCAGGGTTTTTTATGATTTTCTAGGGTTTCAAGGGTTTTTTTAGGGATTTTAGGGTTTTTTTCGCGTTTTCTAGGGTTTTATAGCAATTTTTATTGTTTTTAAAGTTTTTAGGGTTTTCTACGGTTTTTTTTAGGGTTTTCTAGGGGTTTTTAGGATTTTCTAGGGATTTTAGGTTTTCTAGAGTTTTTAGGGTTTTTTGGGTTTTCTAGGGTTTTTTTAGGGGTTTCATTGTTTTTTAGGGTTTTTTGGGATCTTTTAAGTTTTTTATGGTTTTTTATGATTCTTAGGGTCTTTTATGGTTTTTTAAGGTTTTCTAGGGTTTTTTGGGGTTTTTTAGGGTTTTCTAGAGTTCTTAGAGTTTTTTAGGGTTTTCTAGGGTTATTTAGGATTTTCTATCATTTTTTAAGATTTTCTAGGGTTGTTAGAGTTTTTTAGGATTTTCTAGTGTTTTTAGGGTTTTCTATGGTTTTTTTGGAATTTCTAAAGTTTTTTAGGGTTTTTTACGGTTTTCTAGGATTTTTTAGTGGTTTTTAGGTTTTTTAGGGTTTTCTAGGGATTTTTAGGATTCTCTAGGGTTTTTTCGCATTTTCTAGGGTTTTTCTTGAGTTTCTCGAGTTTTCTAGGGTTTTCAGGTTTTCTAGGGTTTTTTAGGAGTTTCTAGGTTTTTTTAGGGTTTTTTTCGCTTTTTCTAGGGTTTTGTAGGGTTTTTTAGTGTTTTCTATAGTTTTTTTGGTAAAAAACCCTAAAAACTATAGAAAACCCTTAAAAACCCTAACAACGATAGAAAACCCTAAAAAATCCTAAAAACCTTAAAAAATCCTAAAAAACTTAAAAAACCCTAAAAATTCCTAAAAAAACCCTAAAAACCTAAAAAATCCTAGAAAACCCTAAAAACCATATAAAATCCTAAAACCTTAAAAACCCTAAAAACCCCTAGAAAACCCTAAAAAACCCTTAAAACCTTAAAAAACACTAAAAAACCTAGAAAACCCTAAAAAACCCTAAAAAACGCTAAAACCCTAAAAACTCTAAAAAATGCTAAAAACCCTAGAAAACTCTAAAAAACCCTAAAAACCTAAAAAACACTAGAAAACCCTAGAAAAATCCTAAAAACGCTAGAAAACCCTAAAAACCCCCAGAAAATCCTAGAAAACCATAGAAACGCTAAAAAACAAAAAACCCCTAGAAAACCCTAAAAAATCCTAAAAACACTAGAAAACCCTAAAAAGCTCTTAAAACTCTAGAAAACACTTGAAAACCCCGAAAAACCCTCGAAAACCGTAAAAAACCCCAGAAAACCTTAGAAACCACTAAAAAACCCTAAGAATCAAGGAAAACCCGAAAAATCCTAGAAAATCCTAAAAAATTCTAAAAAACCTAGAAAACCCTAAAAAATCCTACAAATCCCTAAAAACCCTTAAAACCTTAAAAAACCCTAAAAACCCTAGAAAACCATAAAAACGCTAAAAACCCTAGAAAACACTAAAAAACCCTAAAAAAACAAAAAATCCTAGAAAAATCCTAAAAACCAAAGAAAACCCTAAAAAATCCTAGAAAACCCTAGAAACCTCCTAAGAATCCTAGAAAACCCTAAAAAACTTTAGAAAACCTTAAAAAAACTCTAAGAAACCCTAAAAACCCTTAAAAACACTAAAAACCCAAGAAAACCCTAAAAAACTAAAAACCCCTAGAAAACCCTAAAAAATTCTAAAAACCCTAGAAAATCATAGAAACACCTAAAAAACCCTAACAACCCTAGAAAATCCTAAAAAACCCTAAAAACCCTAGAAAATTCTAACAAACCCTACGAAACCCTAAGATACACTAAAACCCCTAGAGAATCCTAAAAAACCCAGAAAACCATAAAAACCCTAGAAAACCTTAAAAACTCTAGAAAACCCTAAAAAACCCTAAAAACCCTAGTAAACACTAAAAACCTAGAAAACGCTAAAAAACTATAAAAAAAAAAAAGATTTTTAGTGTTTTTAGGGTTTTTTAGGGTTTTCTAGGGTTTTTAGGATTTTTTAAGGTTTTCTTGGGTTTTTAGTGTTTTTAGGATTTTTAGGGTTTCTTAGGGTTTCTAGGGTCTTCTAGGGTTTTCTAAATTTTTTAGGGTTTTTTAGGATTCTCTACGATTTTTTCGCATTTTCAATGGTTTTTTAGGGTTTTGAAGGGTTTTTTAGGATTTTCTAGGGTTTCAAGGGTTTTTTTAGGGTATTTAGGATTTTTTTCGCGTTTTCTAGGGTTTTATAACAATTTTTAGTGTTTTTAGAGTTTTTAGGGTTTTCTAGGATTTTTTTAGGATTTTCTAGGGTTTTTAGCATTTTTTAGGGATTTCTAGGGATTTTAGGTTTTCTAGGGTTTTCTAAGATTTTGCTTTTTTTTAGTTTTTTCTAGGGTTTTTAGGGTTTTCTAGGGTCTTTTAAAGTTTTTTGGATTTTTAGGGTATTTAGGGTTTTCTAGGGTTTTCTAAAGTTTTTATGGTTTTCTAGAGTTTTTAGGGGTTTCTAGGGTTTTTAGGGTTTTTTGGGTTTTCTAGGGTTTTTTTACGTTTTTTAGGGTTTTCATTGTTTTTTAGGGTTTTTTGGGATCTTTTAAGTTTTTTATGGTTTTCTATGATTCTTAGGGTCTTTTATGGTTTTTTAAGGTTTTCTAGGGTTTTTTGGGGTTTTTTAGGGTTTTCTAGAGTTCCTAGAGTTTTTTAGGGTTTTCTAGGGTTATTTAGGATTTTCTATCATTTTTTAAGATTTTCTAGGGTTGTTAGAGTTTCTTAGGGTTTTCGAGTGTTTTTAGGATTTTCTATGGTTTTTTAGGGTTTTTTACGGTTTTCTAGGGTTTTTTAGTGGTTTCTAGGTTTTTTCGGGTTTTCTAGGGATTTTTAGGATTCTCTAGGGTTTTTCGCATTTTCTAGGGTTTTTCTTGGGTTTCTCGAGTTTTCTAGGGTTTTCTAGGGTTTTTAGATTTTCTAGGGTTTTTTAGGAATTTCTAGGTTTTTTTAGGGTTTTTTCGCATTTTCTAGGGTTTTGTAGGGTTTTTTAGTGTTTTCTATAGTTTTTTGGGTAAAAACCTAAAAACCCTAAAAACCATAGAAAACCCTTAAAAACCCTAACAACGATAGAAAACCCTAAAAAATCCTAAAAACCTTAAAAAATTCTAAAAAACTTAAAAAACCCTAAAAATTCCTAAAAAAAATCCTAAAAATCATAGAAAACCCTAAAAAACCTAAAAAATTCTAGAAAACCCTAAAAACCATATAAAATCCTAAAACCTTAAAAACCCTAAAAACCCCTAGAAAACCCTAAAAAACCCTTAAAACCTTCAAAAAATACTAAAAAACCTAGAAAACCCTAAAAAACCCTAAAAAATGCTAAAACCCTAGAAAACTCTAAAAAACGCTAAAAACCCTAGAAAATTCTAAAAAACCCTAAAAACCTAAAAAACACTAGAAAACCCTAGAAAAATCCTAAAAACGCTAGAAAACCCTAAAAACCCCCAGAAAATCCTAGAAAACCATAGAAAATCCTAAAAAATAAAAAACACCTAGAAAACCCTAAAAAATCCTAAAAACACTAGAAAACCCTAAAAGGCTCTTAAAACTCTAGAAAATACTTGAAAACCCCGAAAAACCCTAGAAAACCGTAAAAAACCCCAGAAAACCTTAGAAAACACTAAAAAACCCTAAGAATCATGGAAAACCCTAAAAATCCTAGAAAATCCTAAAAAATTCTAAAAACCCTAGAAAACCCTAAAAAATCCTACAAATCCCTAAAAACCCTTAAAACCTTAAAAAATCCTAAAAACCCTAGAAAACCATAAAAACCCTAGAAAACACTAAAAAACCCTAAAAAAACAAAAAATCCTAGAAAAATCCTAAAAACCAAAGAAAACCCTAAAAAATCCTAGAAAACCCTAGAAACCTCCTAAGAATCCTAGAAAACCCTAAAAAACTTTAGAAAACCTTAAAAAAACTCTAAGAAACCCTAAAAACCCTTAAAAACACTAAAAACCCAAGAAAACCCTAAAAAACTAAAAACCCCTAGAAAACCCTAAAAAATCCTAAAAACCCTAGAAAATCCTAAAAACACTAAAAAACTCTAAAAACCACTAGAAAACCCTAAAAATCATAGAAACACCTAAAAAACCCTAACAACCCTAGAAAATCCTAAAAAACCCTAAAAACCCTAGAAAATTCTAACAAACCCTACGAAACCCTAAAATACACTAAAACCCCTAGAGAATCCTAAAAAACCCAGAAAACCATAAAAACCCTAGAAAACCTTAAAAACTCTAGAAAACCCTAAAAAACCCTAAAAACCCTAGTAAACACTAAAAACCTAGAAAACGCTAAAAAACTAAAAAAAAAAAAAAGATTTTTAGTGTTTTTAGGGCTTTTTAGGGTTTTCTAGGGTTTTTAGGATTTTTTAAGGTTTTCTTGGGTTTTTAGTGTTTTTAGGATTTTTAGGGTTTCTTAGGTTTTCTAGGGTTTTCTAAATTTTTTAGGGTTTTTTAGGATTCTCTTTGATTTTTTCGCATTTTCTATGGTTTTTTAGGGTTTTGAAGGCATTTCTAGGGTTTTCTAGGGTTTAAAGGGTTTTTTTGGGATTTTAGGGTGTTTTTCGCGTTTTCTAGGGTTTTATAGTAATTTTTAGTGTTTTTAGAGTTTTTAGGGTTTTCTAGGATTTTTTTAGGGTTTTCTAGGGGTTTTTAGGATTTTCTAGGGTTTTTAGCATTTTTTAGGGATTTCTAGGGATTTTAGGTTTTCTAGGGTTTTCTAAGATTTTGCTGTTTTTTTAGTTTTTTCTAGGGTTTTTAGGGTTTTCTAGGGTCTTTTAAAGTTTTTTGGATTTTTAGGGTATTTTGGGTTTTCTAGGGTTTTCTAAAGTTTTTATGGTTTTCTAGAGTTTTTAGGGGTTTCTAGGGTTTTTAGGGTTTTTTGGGTTTTCTAGGGTTTTTTAAGGTTTTTAGGGTTTTCATTGTTTTTTAGGGTTTTTAGGATCTTTTAAGTTTTTTATGGTTTTCTATGATTCTTAGGGTCTTTTATGGTTTTTTAAGGTTTTCTAGGGTTTTCTAGGGTTTTGTAGGGTTTTTTATTGTTTTCTATTGTTTTTTGGGTAAAAAACCCTAAAAACCATAGAAAACCCTTAAAAACCCTAACAACGATAGAAAACCCTAAAAAATCCTAAAAACCTTAAAAAATCCTAAAAAACTTAAAAAACCCTAAAAATTCCTAAAAAAAACCCTAAAAATCATAGAAAACCCTAAAAAACCTAAAAAAATCCTAGAAAACCTTAAAAACCCTAAAAACCCCTAGAAAATCCTAAAAAACCCTTAAAACCTTAAAAACACTAAAAAACCTAGAAAACCCTAAAAAACCCTAAAAAATGCTAAAACCCTAGAAAACTCTAAAAAACACTAAAAACCCTAGAAAACTCTAAAAAACCCTAAAAACCTAAAAAACACTAGAAAACCCTAGAAAAATCCTAAAAATGCTAGAAAACCCTAAAAACCCCCAGAAAATCCTAGAAAACCATAGAAAACGCTAAAAAACAAAAAACCCCTAGAAAACCCTAAAAAATCCTAAAAACACTAGAAAACCCTAAAAATCTCTTAAAACTCTAGAAAACACTTGAAAACCCCGAAAAACCCTAGAAAACCGTAAAAAATCCCAGAAAACTTAGAAAACACTAAAAAACCCTAAGAATCATGGAAAACCCTAAAAATCCTAGAAAATCCTAAAAAATTCTAAAAACCCTAGAAAACCCTAAAAAATCCTACAAATCCCTAAAAACCCTTAAAACCTTAAAAAACCCTAAAAGCCCTAGAAAACCATAAAAACGCTAAAAACCCTAGAAAATACTAAAAAACCCTAAAAAAACAAAAAATCCTAGAAAAATCCTAAAAACCAAAGAAAACCCTAAAAAATCCTAGAAAACCCTAGAAACCTCCTAAGAATCCTAGAAAACCCTAAAAAACTTTAGAAAACCTTAAAAAAACTCTAAGAAACCCTAAAAACCCTTAAAAACAAAAAACTAAAAACCCCTAGAAAACCCTAAAAAATCCTAAAAACCCTAGAAAATCCTAAAAACACTAAAAAACTCTAAAAACCACTAGAAAACCCTAAAAATCATAGAAACACCTAAAAAACCCTAACAACCCTAGAAAATCCTAAAAAACCCGAAAAACCCTAGAAAATTCTAACAAACCCTACGAAACCCTAAAATACAATAAAACTCCTAGAGAATCCTAAAAACCCAGAAAACCATAAAAACCCTAGAAAACCTTAAAAACTCTAGAAAATCCTAAAAAACCCTAAAAACCCTAGTAAACACTAAAAACCTAGAAAACGCTAAAAAACTATATAAAAAAAAAAGATTTTTAGTGTTTTTAGGGTTTTTTAGGGTTTTCTAGGGTTTTTAGGATTTTTTAAGGTTTTCTTGGGTTTTTAGTGTTTTTAGGATTTTTAGGGTTTCTTAGGGTTTCTAGGGTCTTCTAGGGTTTTTTAAATTTTTTAGGGTTTTTTAGGATTCTCTATGATTTTTTCGCATTTTCTATGGTTTTTTAGGGTTTTGAAGGGTTTTTTAGGATTTTCTAGGGTTTCAAGGGTTTTTTTAGGGTATTTAGGGTTTTTTTCGCGTTTTCTAGGGTTTTATAACAATTTTTAGTGTTTTTAGAGTTTTTAGGGTTTTCTAGGATTTTTTAGGATTTTCTAGGGGTTTTTAGGATTTTCTAGGGTTTTTAGCATTTTTTAGGGATTTCTAGGGATTTTAGGTTTTCTAGGGTTTTCTAGCGTTTTCTAAGATTTTGCTGTTTTTTTAGTTTTTTCTAGGGTTTTTAGGGTTTTCTAGGGTCTTTTAAAGTTTTTTGGATTTTTAGGGTATTTAGGGTTTTCTAGGGTTTTCTAAAGTTTTTATGGTTTTCTAGAGTTTTTAGGGGTTTCTAGGGTTTTTAGGGTTTTTTGGGTTTTCTAGGGTTTTTTTAGGTTTTTTAGGGTTTTCATTGTTTTTTAGGGTTTTTTGGGATCTTTTAAGTTTTTTATGGTTTTCTATGATTCTTAGGGTCTTTTATGGTTTTTTAAGGTTTTCTAGGGTTTTTTGGGGTTTTTTAGGGTTTTCTAGAGTTCTTAGAGTTTTCTAGGGTTATTTAGGATTTTCTATCATTTTTTAAGATTTTATAGGGTTGTTAGAGTTTTTTAGGTTATTCTAGTGTTTTTAGGGTTTTCTACGGTTTTTTAGGAATTTCTAAAGTTTTTTACGGTTTTCTAGGGTTTTTTAGTGGTTTCTAGGTTTTTTAGGGTTTTCTAGGGATTTTTAGGATTCTCTAGGGTTTTTTCGCATTTTCTAGGGTTTTTCTTGGGTTTCTCGAGTTTTCTAGGGTTTTCTAGGGTTTTTTAGGTTTTCTAGGGTTTTTAGGTTTTCTAGGGTTTTTAGGTTTTCTAGGTTTTTTTAGGGTTTTTTCGCATTTTCTAGGGTTTTGTAGGGTTTTTTAGTGTTTTCTATAGTTTTTTGGGTAAAAAATCCTAAAAAACCATAGAAAACCCTAACAACGATAGAAAACCCTAAAAAATCCTAAAAACCTTAAAAAATCCTAAAAAACTTAAAAAACCCTAAAAATTCATAAAAAAACCCCAAAAAATCATAGAAAACCCTAAAAACCCTAAGAAATCCTAGAAAACCCTAAAAACCATATAAAATCCTAAAACTTTAAAAACCCTAAAAACCCCTAGAAAACCCTTAAAACCTTAAAAAACACTAAAAAACCTATAAAACCCTAAAAAACCCTAAAAAATGCTAAAACCCTAGAAAACTCTAAAAAATGCTAAAAATCCTAGAAAACTCTAAAAAACCCTAAAAACCTAAAAAACACTAGAAAACCCTAGAAAAATCCTAAAAACGCTAGAAAACCCTAAAAACCCCCAGAAAATCCTAGAAAACCATAGAAAACCCTAAAAAATAAAAAACCCCTAGAAAACCCTAAAAAACTCTAAGAAACCCTAAAAACTCTTAAAAACACTAAAAACCCCTAGAAAACCCTAAAAAATCCTAAAAACCCAAGAAAATCCTAAAAACACTAAAAAACTCTAAAAACCACTAGAAAACCCTAAAAATCATAGAAACACCTAAAAAACCCTAACAACCCTAGAAAATCCTAAAAAACCCTAAAAACCCTAGAAAATTCTAACAAACCCTACGAAACCCTAAAATACACTAAAACCCCTAGAGAATCCTAAAAAACCCAGAAAACCATAAAAACCCTAGAAAACCTTAAAAACTCTAGAAAATCCTAAAAAACCCTAAAAACCCTAGTAAACACTAAAAACCTAGAAAACGCTAAAAAACTATATAAAAAAAAAGATTTTTAGTGTTTTTAGGGTTTTTTAGGGTTTTCTAGGGTTTTTAGGATTTTTTAAGGTTTTCTTGGGTTTTTAGTGTTTTTAGGATTTTTAGGGTTTCTTAGGTTTTCTAGGGTTTTCTAAATTTTTTAGGGTAAAAGGATTCTCTATGATTTTTTCGCATTTTCTATGGTTTTTTAGGGTTTTGAAGGGTTTTTTAGGATTTTCTAGGGTTTCAAGGGTTTTTTTAGGGATTTTAAGGTTTTTTTCGCGTTTTCTAGGGTTTTATAGCAATTTTTAGTGTTTTTAGAGTTTTTAGGGTTTTCTAGGGTTTTTTTTAGGGTTTTCAAGGGGTTTTTAGGATTTTCTAGGGTTTTTAGCATTTTTTAGGGATTTCTAGGGATTTTAGGTTTTCTAGGGTTTTCTAAGATTTTGCTGTTTTTTTAGTTTTTTCTAGGGTTTTTAGGATTTTCTAGAGTCTTTTAAAGTTTTTTGGATTTTTAGGGTATTTAGGGTTTTCTAGGGTTTTCTAAAGTTTTTATGGTTTTCTAGAGTTTTTAGCGGTTTCTAGGGTTTTTAGGGTTTTCTGGGTTTTCTAGGGTTTTTTTAGGTTTTTTAGGGTTTTCAATGTTTTTTAGGGTTTTTTGGGATCTTTTAAGTTTTTTATGGTTTTCTATGATTCTTAGGGTCTTTTATGGTTTTTTAAGGTTTTCTAGGGTTTTTTGGGGTTTTTTAGGGTTTTCTAGAGTTCTTAGAGTTTTTTAGGGTTTTCTAGGGTTATTTAGGATTTTCTATCATTTTTTAAGATTTTCTAGGGTTGTTAGAGTTTTTTAGGGTTTTCTAGTGTTTTTAGGGTTTTCTATGGTTTTTTAGGAATTTCTAAAGATTTTTAGGGTTTTTTACGGTTTTCTAGGGTTTTTTAGTGGTTTCTAGGTTTTTTAGGGTTTTCTAGGGATTTTTAGGATTCTCTAGGGTTTTTTCGCATTTTCTAGGGTTTTTCTTGGGTTTCTCGAGTTTTCTAGGGTTTTCTAGGGTTTTTTATGAATTTTTAGGTTTTTTTAGGGTTTTTTTCGCATTTTCTAGGGTTTTGTAGGGTTTTTTAGTGTTTTCTATAGTTTTTTGGGTAAAAAACCCTAAAAACCATAGAAAACCCTTAAAAACCCTAACAACGATAGAAAACCCTAAAAACCTTAAAAAATCCTAAAAACCTTAAAAAACCCTAAAAATTCCTAAAAAAAACCCTAAAAATCATAGAAAACCCTAAAAAACCTATGAAATCCTAGAAAACCCTAAAAACCATATAAAATCCTAAAAACTTAAAAACCCTAAAAACCCCTAGAAAACCCTAAAAAACGCTAAAACCCTAGAAAACTCTAAAAAACGCTAAAAACCCTAGAAAACTCTAAAAAATCCTAAAAACGTAAAAAACACTAGAAAACCCTAGAAAAATCCTAAAAACGCTAGAAAACCCTAAAAACCCCCATAAAATCCTAGAAAACCATAGAAAACGCTAAAAAACAAAAAACCCCTAGAAAACCCTAAAAAATCCTAAAAACACTAGAAAACCCTAAAAAGCTCTTAAAACTCTAGAAAACACTTGAAAACCCCGAAAAACCCTAGAAAACCGTAAAAAACCCCAGAAGACCTTAGAAACCACTAAAAATCCCTAAGAATCAAGGAAAACCCGAAAAATCCTAGAAAATCCTAAAAAATTCTAAAAAACCTAGAAAACCCTAAAAAATCCTACAAATCCCTAAAACCCTTAAAACCTTAAAAAACCCTAAAAACCCTAGAAAACCATAAAAACGCTAAAAAACCCTAACAACCCTAGAAAATCCTAAAAACCCTAGAAAATTCTAACAAACCCTACGAAACCCTAAGATACACTAAAACCCCTAGAGAATCCTAAAAAACCCAGAAAACCATAAAAACCCTAGAAAACCTTAAAAACTCTAGAAAACCCTAAAAAACCCTAAAAACCCTAGTAAACACTAAAAACCTAGAAAACGCTAAAAAACTATAAAAAAAAATATTTTTAGTGTTTTTAGGGTTTTTTAGGGTTTTCTAGGGTTTTTAGGATTTTTTAAGGTTTTCTTGGGTTTTTAGTGTTTTTAGGATTTTTACGGTTTCTTAGGGTTTCTAGGGTCTTCTAGGGTTTTCTAAATTTTTTAGGGTTTTTTAGGATTCTCTATGATTTTTTCGCATTTTCTATGGTTTTTTAGGATTTTGAAGGTTTTTTTAGGATTTTCTACGGTTTCAAGGGTTTTTTTAGGGTATTTAGGGTTTTTTTCGCGTTTTCTAGGGTTTTATAACAATTTTTAGTGTTTTTAGAGTTTTTAGGGTTTTCTAGGGTTTTTTTAGGGTTTTCTAGGGGTTTTTAGGATTTTCTAGGGTTTTTAGCATTTTTTAGGGATTTCTAGGGATTTTAGGTTTTCTAGGGTTTTGTAGCGTTTTCTAAGATTTTGCTGTTTTTTTACTGTTTTCTAGGGTTTGTTAGGGTTTTCAAGGGTCTTTTAAACTTTTTTGGATTTTTAGGGTATTTAGGATTTTGTAAAGTTTTTATGGTTTTCTAGAGTTTTTAGGGGTTTCTAGGGTTTTTAGGGTTTTTTGGGTTTTCTAGAGTTTTTTAGGTTTTTTAGGGTTTTCATTGTTTTTTAGGGTTTTTTAGGATCTTTTAAGTTTTTTATGGTTTTCTGTGATTGTTAGGGTCTTTTATGGTTTTTTAAGGTTTTCTAGGGTTTTTTGGGATTTTTTAGGGTTTTCTAGAGTTCTTAGAGTTTTTTAGGGTTTTCTAGGGTTATTTAGGATTTTCTATCGATTTTTAGGATTTTCTAGGGTTGTTAGAGTTTTTAGGGTTTTATAGTGTTTTTAAGGTTTTTTATGGTTTTTTAGGAATTTCTAAAGTTTTTTAGGTTTTTTAGGGTTTTTTACGGTTTTCTAGGGTTTTTTAGGGGTTTCTAGGTTTATTAGGGTTTTCTAGGGATTTTTAGGATTTTTTAGGATTCTCTAGGGATTTTTCGCATTTTCTAGGGTTTCTCGAGTTTTCTAGGGTTTTCTGGGGTTTTTAGGTTTTCTAAGGTTTTTTAGGAATTTCTAGGTTTTTTTAGGGATTTTAGGGTTTTTTCGCATTTTCTAGGGTTTTGTAGGGTTTTTTAGTGTTTTCTATAGTTTTTTGGGTTTAAAACCCTAAAAAACCCTAAAAACCCTAGAAAACCCTTAAAAACCCTAACAACGATAGAAAACCCTAAAAAATCCTAAAAACCTTAAATAATCCTAAAAAATTTAAAAAACCCTAAAAATTCCTAAAAAAAATCCTAAAAATCATAGAAAACCCTAAAAAACCTAAAAAATCCTAGAAAACCCTAAAAACCCTAAAACCTTAAAAAATCCTAAAAACCCATAGAAAACCCTAAAAAACCCTTAAACCCTAGAAACTCTAGAAAACCATAAAAAACGCTAAAAACCCTAGAAAACACTAAAAAACCCTAAAAAAACATAAAAAATCCTAGAAAAACCTAAAAATCCTAAAATCCCTAGAAAAATCCTAAAAACCGAAGAAAACCCTAAAAAATCCTAGAAAACCCTAAAAACCCCTTAAAAACCCTAGAAAACCCTAAAAAAACTCTAAGAAACCCTAAAAACCCTTAAAAACACTAAAAACCCAAGAAAATCCTAAAAAATCCTAAAAACCCTAGAAAATCCTAAAAACACTAAAAAACTCTAAAAACCACTAGAAAACCCTAAAAATCATAGAAACACCTAAAAAACCCTAATAACCCTAGAAAATCCTAAAAAACCCTAAAAACCCTGAAAAATTCTAACAAACCCTACGAAACCCTAAAATACACTAAAACCCCTAGAGAATCCTAAAAAACCCAGAAAGCCATAAAAACCCTAGAAAACCTTAAAAACTCCAGAAAACTCTAAAAAACCCTAAAAACCCTAGTAAACACTAAAAACCTAGCAAACGCTAAAAAATTATAAAAAAAAAAAGATTTTTATGGTTTTTTAGGGTTTTCTAGGGTTTTTAGGATTTTTTAGGGTTTTCTTGTGTTTTTAGTGTTTTTAGGATTTTTAGGGTTTTCTAAATTTTTTAGGGTTTTTTAGGATTCTCTTTGTTTTTTTCGCATTCTCTAGGGTTTTTTAGGGTTTTGAAGGGTTTTTTTAGGATTTTCTAGGGTTTCAAGGGTTTTTTTAGGGATTTTAGGGTTTTTTTCGCGTTTTCTAGGGTTTTATAGCAATTTTTAGTGTTTTTAGAGTTTTTAGGGTTTTCTAGGGTTTTTAGGGTTTTCTAGGGGTTTTTAGGATTTTCTAGGGTTTTTAGCATTTTTTAGGGATTTCTAGGGATTTTAGGTTTTCTAGGATTTTGTAGCATTTTCTAAGATTTTGCTGTTTTTTTAGTTTTTACTAGGGTTTTTAGGGTTTTCTAGGGTCTTTTAAAGTTTTTTGGATTTTTAGGGTATTTAGGGTTTTCTAGGGTTTTCTAAAGTTTTTATGGTTTTCTAGAGTTTTTAGGGGTTTCTAGGGTTTTTAGGGTTTTTTGGGTTTCCTAGGGTTTTTTTAGGTTTTTTAGGGTTTTCATTGTTTTTTAGGGTTTTTTGGGATCTTTTAAGTTTTTTATGGTTTTCTATGATTCTTAGGGTCTTTTATGGTTTTTTAAGGTTTTCTAGGGTTTTTTGGGGTTTTTTAGGGTTTTCTAGAGTTCTTAGAGTTTTTTAGGGTTTTCTAGGGTTATTTAGGATTTTCTATCATTTTTAAAGATTTTCTAGGGTTGTTAGAGTTTTTTAAGATTTTCTAGTGTTTTTAGGGTTTTCTATGGTTTTTTAGGAATTTCTAAAGTTTTTTAGGGTTTTTTACGGTTTTCTAGGGTTTTTTAGTGGTTTCTAGGTTTTTTAGGGTTTTCTAGGGATTTTTAGGATTTTTTAGGATTCTCTAGGGTTTTTTCGCATTTTCTAGGGTTTCTCGAGTTTTCTATGGTTTTCTAGGATTTTCTAGGGTTTTTTAGGAATTTCTAGGGATTTTGGGTTTAAAACCCTAAAAAACCCTAAAAACCCTAGAAAACCCTTAAAAACCCTAACAACGATAGAAAACCCTAAAAAATCCTAAAAACCTTAAAAAATCCTAAAAAATTAAAAAAACCCTAAAAAATCCTAAAAAAATCCTAAAAATCATAGAAAACCCTAAAAAACCTAAAAAATCCTAGAAAACCCTAAAAACCATATAAAACCCTGAAACCTTAAAAACCCTAAAAACCCCTAGAAAACCCTAAAAAACCCTTAAACCCTAGAAACTCTAGAAAACCATAAAAAATGCTAAAAACCCTAGAAAACACTAAAAAACCTAAAAAAACATAAAAAATCGTAGAAAAACCTAAAAATCCTAAAATCCCTAGAAAAATCCTAAAAACCGAAGAAAACCCTAAAAAATCCTAGAAAACCCTAAAAACCCCTTAAAAACCCTAGAAAACCCAAAAAAACTGTAAGAAACCCTAAAAACCCTTAAAAACACTAAAAACCCTAGAAAATCCTAAAAACACTAAAAAACTCTAAAAACCACTAGAAAACCCTAAAAATCATAGAAACACCTAAAAAACCCTAACAAACCTAGAAAATCCTAAAAAATCCTAAAAACCCTAGAAAATTCTAACAAACCCTACGAAACCCTAAAATACAATAAAACCCCTAGAGAATCCTAAAAAACCCAGAAAACCATAAAAACCCTAGAAAACCTTAAAAACTCTTGATAATCCTAAAAAACCCTAAAAACCCTAGTAAACACTAAAAACCTAGAAAACGATAAAAAACTATAAAAAAAATAAAAATATTTTTGGTGTTTTTAGGGTTTTTTAGGGTTTTCTAGGGTTTTTAGGATTTTTTAAGGTTTTCTTGGGTTTTTAGTGTTTTTAGGATTTTTAGGGTTTCTTAGGGTTTCTAGGGTTTTCTAGGGTTTTCTAAATTTTTTAGGGTTTTTAGGATTCTCTATGATTTTTTCGCATTTTCTATGGTTTTTTAGGGTTTTGCAGGGTTTTTTATGATTTTCTAGGGTTTCAAGGGTTTTTTTTAGGGATTTTAGGGTTTTTTTCGCGTTTTCTAGGGTTTTATAGCAATTTTTAGTGTTTTTAAAGTTTTTAGGGTTTTCTACGGTTTTTTTTAGGGTTTTCTAGGGGTTTTTAGGATTTTCTAGGGTTTTCTAGGGATTTTAGGTTTTCTAGGGTTTTCTAAGATTTTGCTGTTTTTTTAGTTTTTTCTAGGGTTTTTAGGGTTTTCTAGGGTCTTTTAAAGTTTTTTGGATTTTTAGGGTATTTAGGGTTTTCTAGGGTTTTCTAAAGTTTTTATGGTTTTCAAGAGTTTTTAGGGGCTTCTAGGGTTTTTAGGGTTTTTTGGGTTTTCTAGGGTTTTTTTAGGTTTTTTAGGGTTTTCATTGTTTTTTAGGGTTTTTTGGGATCTTTTAAGTTTTTTATGGTTTTCTATGATTCTTAGGGTCTTTTATGGTTTTTTAAGGTTTTCTAGGGTTTTTTGGGGTTTTTTAGGGTTTTCTAGAGTTTTTAGAGTTTTTTAGGGTTTTCTAGGGTTATTTAGGATTTTCTATCATTTTTTAAGATTTTCTAGGGTTGTTAGAGTTTTTTAGTTTTCTAGTGTTTTTAGGATTTTCTATGGTTTTTTAGGAATTTCTAAAGTTTTTTAGGGTTTTTTACGGTTTTCTAGGTTTTTTTAGTGGTTTCTAGGTTTTTTAGGGTTTTCTAGGGATTTTTTGGATTCTCTAGGGTTTTTTCACATTTTCTAGGGTTTTTCTTGGTTTTCTTGAGTTTGCTAGGGTTTTCTAGGGTTTTTAGGTTTTCTAGGGTTTTTTAGGAATCTCTAGGTTTTTTTTGGGTTTTTTCGCATTTTCTAGGGTTTTGTAGGGTTTTTTAGTGTTTTCTATAGTTTTTTGGGTAAAAATCCCTAAAAACGACATAGAAAAACCCTTAAAAACCCTAACAACGATATAGAAAACCCTAAAAAATCCTAAAAACCTTAAAAAATCCTAAAAAACTTAAAAAACCCTAAAAATTCCTAAAAAAACCCTAAAAATCATAGAAAACCCTAAAAAACCTAAAAAATCCTAGAAAACTTTAAAAACCATATAAAATCCTAAAACCTTAAAAACCCTAAAAATTCCTAGAAAACCCAAAAAAACCCTTAAAACCTTAAAAAACCCTAAAAAACCTAGAAAACCCTAAAAAACCCTAAAAAACTCTAAAACCCTAGAAAACTCTAAAAAACGCTAAAAACCCTAGAAAACTCTAAAAAACCCTAAAAACCTAAAAACTCTAAAAAACCCTAAAAACCTAAAAAACACTAGAAAACCCTAGAAAAATCCTAAAAACGCTAGAAAACCCTAAAAACCCCCAGAAAATCTTAGAAAACCATAGAAAACCCTAAAAAACAAAAAACCCCTAGAAAACCCTAAAAATCCTAAAAATACTAGAAAACCCTAAAAAGGTCTTAAAACTCTAGAAAACACTTGAAAACCCCGAAAAACCCTAGAAAACCGTAAAAAACCCCAAAAAACCTTAGAAAACACTAAAAAACCCTAAGAATCATGGAAAACCCTAAAAATCCTAGAAAATCCTAAAAAATTCTAAAAACCCTAGAAAACCCTAAAAAATCCTACAAATCCCTAAAAACCCTTAAAACCTTAAAAAACCCTAAAACCCCTAGAAAACCATAAAAACGCTAAAAACCCTAGAAAATACTAAAAAACCCTACAAAAATAAAAAATCCTAGAAAAACCTAAAAATCCTAAAATCCCTAGAAAAATCCTAAAAACCGAAGAAAACCCTAAAAAATCCTAGAAAACCCTAAAAACTCTAGAAAACCCTAAAAAACTTTAGAAAACCCTAAAAAACTCTAAGAAACCCTAAAAACCCTTAAAAACACTAAAAACCCAAGAAAACCCTAAAAAACTAAAAACCCCTAGAAAACCCTAAAAAATCCTAAAAACCCTAGAAAATCCTAAAAACACTTAAAAACTCTAAAAACCACTAGAAAACCCTAAATATCATAGAAACACCTAAAAAACCCTAACAACCCTAGAAAATCCTAAAAAACCCTAAAAACCCCTAGAAAATTCTAACAAACCCTACGAAACCCTAAAATACAATAAAACCCCTAGAGAATCCTAAAAAACCCAGAAAACCATAAAAACCCTAGAAAACCTTAAAAACTCTAGAAAATCCTAAAAAACCCTAAAAACCCTAGTAAACACTAAAAACCTAGAAAACGCTAAAAAACTATAAAAAAAAAAAGATTTTTAGTGTTTTTAGGGTTTTTTAGGGTTTTCTAGCGTTTTTAGGATTTTTTAAGGTTTTCTTGGGTTTTTAGTGTTTTTAGGATTTTTAGGGTTTCTTAGGGTTTCTAGGGTTTTCTAGGGTTTTCCGCATTTTTTAGGGTTTTTTAGGATTCTCTTTGATTTTTTCGCATTTTCTATGGTTTTTTAGGGTTTTTAGGATTTTCTAGGGTTTCAAGGGTTTTTTTAGAGATTTTAGGGTTTTTTTCGCGTTTTCTAGGGTTTTATAGCAATTTTTAGTGTTTTGAGAGTTTTTAGGGTTTTCTAGGGTTTTTTTAGGGTTTTCTAGGGGTTTTAGGATTTTCTAGGGCTTTTAGCATTTTTTAGGGATTTCTAGGGATTTTAGGTTTTCTAGGGTTTTCTAAGATTTAGCTGTTTTTTTAGTTTTTTCTAGGGTTTTTAGGGTTTTCTAGGGTCTTTTAAAGTTTTTTGGATTTTTAGGGTATTTAGGGTTTTCTAGGGTTTTCTAAAGTTTTTATGGTTTTCTAGAGTTTTTAGGGGTTTCTAGAGTTTTTAGGGTTTTTTGGGTTTTCTAGGGTTTTTTTAGGATTTTATTCTTAGGGTCTTTTATGGTTTTTTAAGGTTTTCTAGGGTTTTTTGGGGTTTTTTAGGGTTTTCTAGAGTTCTTAGAGTTTTTTAGGGTTTTCTAGGGTTATTTAGGATTTTCTATCATTTTTTAAATTTTCTAGGGTTGTTAGAGTTTTTTAGGATTTTCTAGTGTTTTTAGGGTTTTCTATGGTTTTTTTGGAATTTCTAAAGTTTTTTAGGGTTTTTTACGGTTTTCTAGGATTTTTTAGTGGTTTCTAGGTTTTTTAGGGTTTTCTAGGGATTTTTAGGATTCTCTAGGGTTTTTTCGCATTTTCTAGGGTTTTGTAGGGTTTTTTAGTGTTTTCTATAGTTTTTTGGGTAAAAAACCCTAAAAACCATAGAAAACCCTAAAAACCATAGAAAACCCTTAAAACCATATAAAAAACCTAAAAAATTCTAGAAAACCCTAAAAACCATATAAAATCCTAAAACCTTAAAAACCCTAAAAACCCCTAGAAAACCCTAAAAAACCCTTAAAACCTTAAAAAACACTAAAAACCTAGAAAACCCTAAAAAACCCTAAAAACGCTAAAACCCTAGAAAACTCTAAAAAACGCTAAAAACCCTAGAAAACTCTAAAAAACCCTAAAAACCTAAAAAACACTAGAAAACCCAAGAAAAATCCTAAAAACGCTAGAAAACCCTAAAAACCCCCGGAAAATCCTAGAAAACCATAGAAAATCCTAAAAAACAAAAAACACCTAGAAAACCCTAAAAAATCATAAAAACACTAGAAAACCCTAAAAAGCTCTTAAAACTCTAGAAAACACTTGAAAACCCCGAAAAACCCTAGAAAAGCGTAAAAAACCCCAGAAAACCTTAGAAAACACTAAAAAACCCTAAGAATCATGGAAAACCCTAAAAATCCTAGAAAATCCTAAAAAATTCTAAAAACCCTAGAAAACCCTAAAAAATCCTACAAATCCCTAAAAACCCTTAAAACCTTAAAAAACCCTAAAAACCCTAGAAAACCATAAAAACGCTAAAAACCCTAGAAAATACTAAAAAACCCTAAAAAAACAAAAAATCCTAGAAAAACCTAAAAATCCTAAAATCCCTAGAAAAATCCTAAAAACCGAAGAAAACCCTAAAATATCCTAGAAAACCCTAAAAACCTCCTAAAAACTCTAGAAAACCCTAAAAAACTTTAGAAAACCTTAAAACAACTCTAAGAAACCCTAAAAACCCTTAAAAACACTAAAAACCCAAGAAAACCCTAAAAAACTAAAAACCCCTAGAAAACCCTAAAAAAATCCTAAAAACCCTAGAAAATCCTAAAAACACTAAAAAACTCTAAAAACCACTAGAAAACCCTAAAAATCATAGAAACACCTAAAAAACCCTAAAAACCCTAGAAAATCCTAAAAACCCCTAAAAACCCTAGAAAATTCTAACAAACCCTACGAAACCCTAAGATACACTAAAACCCCTAGAGAATCCTAAAAAACCCAGAAAACCATAAAAACCCTAGAAAACCTTAAAAACTCTAGGAAATCCTAAAAAACCCTAAAAACCCTAGTAAACACTAAAAACTTAGAAAACGCTAAAAAACTATAAAAAAAAAGATTTTGTGTTTTTAGGGCTTTTTAGGGTTTTCTAGGGTTTTTAGGATTTTTTAAGGTTTTCTTGGGTTTTTAGTGTTTTTAGGATTTTTAGGGTTTCTTAGGGTTTCTAGGGTTTTCAAAATTCTTTAGGGTTTTTTAGGATTCTCTTTGATTTTTTCGCATTTTCTATGGTTTTTTAGGGTTTTGAAGGGATTTTTAGGATTTTCTAGGGTTTCAAGGGTTTTTTTAGGGATTTTAGGATTTTTTTCGCGTTTTCTAGGGTTTTATAGTAATTTTTAGTGTTTTTAGAGTTTTTAGGGTTTTCTAGGATTTTTTAGGGTTTTCTAGGGGTTTTTAGGATTTTCTATGGTTTTTAGCATTTTTTAGGGATTTCTAGGGATTTTAGGATTTCTAGGGTTTTCTAAGATTTTGCTGTTTTTTTAGTTTTTTCTAGGGTTTTTAGGGTTTTCTAGGGTCTTTTAAAGTTTTTGGGTTTTTAGGGTATTTAGGATTTTCTAGGGTTTTCTAAAGTTTTTAGTTTTTAGGGGTTTCTAGGGTTTTTAGGGTTTTTTGGGTTTTCTAGGGTTTTTTAGGGTTTTTAGGATTTTCATTGTTTTTTAGGGTTTCTTAGGATCTTTTAAGTTTTTTATGGTTTTCTATGATTCTTAGGGTCTTTTATGGTTTTTTAAGGTTTTCTAGGGTTTTTTGGGGTTTTTTAGGGTTTTCTAGAGTTCTTAGAGTTTTTTAGGGTTTTCTAGGGTTATTTAGGATTTTCTATCATTTTTTAGGATTTTCTAGGGTTGTTAGAGTTTTTTAGGGTTTTCTAGTGTTTTTAGGGTTTTCTATGGTTTTTTAGGAATTTCTAAAGTTTTTTAGGATTTTTTACGGTTTTCTAGGGTTTTTTAGTGGTTTCTAGGTTTTTTAGGGTTTTCTAGGGATTTTTAGGATTCTCTAGGGTTTTTTCGCATTTTCTAGGGTTTTTCTTGGGTTTCTCGAGTTTTCTAGGATTTTTAAGTTTTCTAGGGTTTTTTAGGAATTTCTAGGTTTTTTTAGGGTTTTTTCGCATTTTCTAGGGTTTTGTAGGGTTTTCTAGTGTTTTCTATAGTTTTTTGGGTAAAAAACCCTAAAAACCATAGAAAACCCTTAAAAACTCTAAAAACCCTAAAAAACCCTAAAAACCCTAGAAAATTCTAACAAACCCTACGAAACCCTAAAATACAATAAAACCCCTAGAGAATCCTAAAAAACCCAGAAAACCATAAAAACCCTAGAAAACCTTAAAAACTCTAGAAAATCCTAAAAAACCCTAAAAACCCTAGTAAACACTAAAAACCTAGAAAACGCTAAAAAACTATAAAAAAAATATTTTTAGTGTTTTTAGGGTTTTTTAGGGTTTTCTAGGGTTTTTAGTGTTTTTAGGATTTTTAGGGTTTCTTAGGGTTTCTAGGGTTTTCTAAATTTTTTAGGGTTTTTTAGGATTCTCTTTGATTTTTTCGCATTTTCTATGGTTATTTAGGGTTTTGAAGGGTTTTTTAGGATTATCTAGGGTTTCAAGGGTTTTTTTAGGGATTTTAGGGTTTTTTTTCGCGTTTTCTAGGGTTTTATAGCAATTTTTAGTGTTTTTAGAGTTTTTAGGGTTTTCTAGGGTTTTTTTAGGGTTTTCTAGGGGTTTTAGGATTTTCTAGGGTTTTTAGCATTTTTTAGGGATTTCTAGGGATTTTAGGTTTTCTAGGGTTTTCTAAGATTTTGCTGTTTTTTTAGTTTTTTCTAGGGTTTTTAGGGTTTTCTAGGGTCTTTTAAAGTTTTTTGGATTTTTAGGGTATTTAGGGTTTTCTAGGGTTTTCTAAAGTTTTTATGGTTTTCTAGAGTTTTTAGGGGTTTCTAGAGTTTTTAGGGTTTTTTGGGTTTTCTAGGGTTTTTTTAGGGTTTTCATTGTTTTTTAGGGTTTTTTGGGATCTTTTAAGTTTTTTATGGTTTTCTATGATTCTTAGGGTCTTTTATGGTTTTTTGAGGTTTTCTAGGGTTTTTTGAGGTTTTCTAGGGTTTTTTGGGGTTTTTTAGGGTTTTCTAGAGTTCTTAGAGTTTTTTAGGGTTTTCTAGGGTTATTTAGGATTTTCTATCATTTTTTAAGATTTTCTAGGGTTGTTAGAGTTTTTTAGGATTTTCTAGTGTTTTTAGGGTTTTCTATGGTTTTTTGGAATTTCTAAAGTTTTTTAGGGTTTTTTACGGGTTTCTAGGATTTTTTAGTGGTTTCTAGGTTTTTTAGGATTTTCTAGGGATTTTTAGGATTCTCTAGGGTTTTTTCGCATTTTCTTGGGTTTTTCTTGGGTTTCTCGAGTTTTCTAGGGTTTTCAGGTTTTCTAGGGTTTTTTAGGAGTTTCTAGGTTTTTTTTTCGCATTTTCTAGGGTTTTGTAGGGTTTTTTAGTGTTTTCTATAGTTTTTTGGGTAAAAAACCCTAAAAACTATAGAAAACCCTTAAAAACCCTAACAACGATAGAAAACCCTAAAAAATCCTAAAAACCTTAAAAAATCCTTAAAAACTTAAAAAAACCTAAAAATTCCTAAAAAAAACCCTAAAAATCATAGAAAACCCTAAAAAACCTAAAAAATCCTTAAAAACCCTAAAAACCCCTAAAAAACCCTTAAAACCTTAAAAAACACTAAAAAACCTAGAAAACCCTAAAAAACCCTAAAAAACGCTAAAACCCTAAAAAACTCTAAAAAATGCTAAAAACCCTAGAAAACTCTAAAAAACCCTAAAAAACCCTAAAAACCTAAAAAACACTAGAAAACCCTAGAAAAATCCTAAAAACGCTAGAAAACCCTAAAAACCCCCAGAAAATCCTAGAAAACCATAGTAAACGGTAAAAAACAAAAAACCCCTAGAAAACCCTAAAAAATCCTAAAAACACTAGAAAACCCTAAAAAGCTCTTAAAACTCTAGAAAACACTTGAAAACCCCGAAAAACCCTAGAAAACCGTAAAAAACCCCAGAAAACCTTAGAAACCACTAAAAAACCCTAAGAATCAAGGAAAACCCGAAAAATCCTAGAAAATCCTAAAAAATTCTAAAAAACCTAGAAAACCCTAAAAAATCCTACAAATCCCTAAAAACCCTTAAAACCTTAAAAAACCCTAAAAACCCTAGAAAACCATAAAAACGCTAAAAAACCCTAACAACCCTAGAAAATCCTAAAAACCCTAGAAAATTCTAACAAACCCTACGAAACCCTAAGATACACTAAAACCCCTAGAGAATCCTAAAAAACCCAGAAAACCATAAAAACCCTAGAAAACCTTAAAAACTCTAGAAAACCCTAAAAAACCCTAAAAACCCTAGTAAACACTAAAAACCTAGAAAACGCTAAAAAACTATAAAAAAAAAGATTTTTAGTGTTTTTAGGGTTTTTTAGGGTTTTCTAGGGTTTTTAGGATTTTTTAAGGTTTTCTTGGGTTTTTAGTGTTTTTAGGATTTTTAGGGTTTCTTAGGGTTTCTAGGGTCTTCTAGGGTTTTCTAAATTTTTTAGGGTTTTTTAGGATTCTCTATGATTTTTTCGCATTTTCTATGGTTTTTTAGGGTTTTGAAGGGTTTTTTAGGATTTTCTAGGGTTTCAAGGGTTTTTTTAGGGTATTTAGGGTTTTTTCGCGTTTTCTAGGGTTTTATAACAATTTTTAGTGTTTTTAGAGTTTTTAGGGTTTTCTAGGATTTTTTTAGGATTTTCTAGGGTTTTTAGCATTTTTTAGGGATTTCTAGGGATTTTAGGTTTTCTAGGGTTTTCTAAGATTTTGCTGTTTTTTTGTTTTTTCTAGGGTTTTTAGGGTTTTCTAGGGTCTTTTAAAGTTTTTTGGATTTTTAGGGTATTTAGGGTTTTCTAGGGTTTTCTAAAGTTTTTATGGTTTTCTAGAGTTTTTAGGGGTTTCTAGGGTTTTTAGGGTTTTTTGGGTTTTCTAGGGTTTTTTTAGGTTTTTTAGGGTTTTCATTGTTTTTTAGGGTTTTTTGGGATCTTTTAAGTTTTTTATGGTTTTCTATGATTCTTAGGGTCTTTTATGGTTTTTTGAGGTTTTCTAGGGTTTTTTGGGGTTTTTTAGGGTTTTCTAGAGTTCTTAGAGTTTTTTAGGGTTTTCTAGGGTTATTTAGGATTTTCTATCATTTTTTAAGATTTTCTAGGGTTGTTAGAGTTTCTTAGGGTTTTCGAGTGTTTTTAGGATTTTCTATGGTTTTTTAGGGTTTTTTACGGTTTTCTAGGGTTTTTTAGTGGTTTCTAGGTTTTTTCGGGTTTTCTAGGGATTTTTAGGATTCTCTAGGGTTTTTCGCATTTTCTAGGTTTTTTCTTGTGTTTCTCGAGTTTTCTAGGGTTTTCTAGGGTTTTTAGGTTTTCTAGGGTTTTTTTAGGGTTTTTTTTGCATTTTCTAGGGTTTTGTAGGGTTTTTTAGTGTTTTCTATATTTTTTTGGGTAAAAAACCCTAAAAACCCTAAAAACCATAGAAAACCCTTAAAAACCCTAACAACGATAGAAAACCCTAAAAAATCCTAAAAACCTTAAAAAATTCCAAAAAACTTAAAAAACCCTAAAAATTCCTAAAAAAAATCCTAAAAATCATAGAAAACCCTAAAAAACCTAAAAAATTCTAGAAAACCCTAAAAACCATATAAAATCCTAAAACCTTAAAAACCCTAAAAACCCCTAGAAAACCCTAAAAAACCCTTAAAACCTTCAAAAAATACTAAAAAACCTAGAAAACCCTAAAAAACCCTAAAAATGCTAATACCCTAGAAAACTCTAAAAAACGCTAAAAACCCTAGAAAATTCTAAAAAACCCTAAAAACCTAAAAAACACTAGAAAACCCTAGAAAAATCCTAAAAACGCTAGAAAACCCTAAAAACCCCCAGAAAATCCTAGAAAACCATGGAAAATCCTAAAAAATAAAAAACACCTAGAAAACCCTAAAAAATCCTAAAAACACTAGAAAACCCTAAAAGGCTCTTAAAACTCTAGAAAATACTTGAAAACTCCGAAAAACCCTAGAAAACCGTAAAAAACCCCAGAAAACCTTAGAAAACACTAAAAAACCCTAAGAATCATGGAAAACCCTAAAAATCCTAGAAAATCCTAAAAAATTCTAAAAACCCTAGAAAACCCTAAAAAATCCTACAAATCCCTAAAAACCCTTAAAACCTTAAAAAACCCTAAAAACCCTAGAAAACCATAAAAACGCTGAAAACCCTAGAAAATACTAAAAAACCCTAAAAAAACAAAAAATCCTAGAAAAACCTAAAAATCCTAAAATCCCTAGAAAAATCCTAAAAACCGAAGAAAACCCTAAAAAATCCTAGAAAACCCTAAAAACCTCCTAAAAACTCTAGAAAACCCTAAAAGACTTTAGAAAACCTTAAAACAACTCTAAGAAACCCTAAAAACCCTTAAAAACACTAAAAACCCAAGAAAACCCTAAAAAACTAAAAACCCCTAGAAAACCCTAAAAAATCCTAAAAACCCTAGAAAATCCTAAAAAACCCTAAAAAACCCTAGAAAATTCTAACAAACCCTACGAAACCCTAAAATACACTAAAACCCCTAGAGAATCCTAAAAAACCCAGAAAACCATAAAAACCCTAGAAAACCTTAAAAACTCTAGAAAACCCTAAAAAACCCTAAAAACCCTAGTAAACACTAAAAACCTAGAAAACGCTAAAAAACTATAAAAAAAAAAGATTTTTAGTGTTTTTAGGGCTTTTTAGGGTTTTCTAGGGTTTTTAGGATTTTTTAAGGTTTTCTTGGGTTTTTAGTGTTTTTAGGATTTTTAGGGTTTCTTAGGTTTTCTAGGGTTTTCTAAATTTTTTAGGGTTTTTTAGGATTCTCTTTGATTTTTTCGCATTTTCTATGGTTTTTTAGGGTTTTGAAGGGATTTTTAGGATTTTCTAGGGTTTCAAGGGTTTTTTTTAGGGATTTTAGGGTTTTTTTCGCGTTTTCTAGGGTTTTATAGTAATTTTTAGTGTTTTTAGGGTTTTCTAGGATTTTTTTAGGGTTTTCTAGGGGTTTTTAGGATTTTCTAGGGTTTTTAGCATTTTTTAGGGATTTCTAGGGATTTTAGGTTTTTCTAAGATTTTGCTGTTTTTTTAGTTTTTTCTAGGGTTTTTAGGGTTTTCTAGGGTCTTTTAAAGTTTTTTGGATTTTTAGGGTATTTAGGGTTTTCTAGGGTTTTCTAAAGTTTTTATGGTTTTCTAGACTTTTTAGGGGTTTCTAGGGTTTTTAGGGTTTTTTGGGTTTTCTAGGGTTTTTTAGGGTTTTTAGGGTTTTCATTGTTTTTTAGGGTTTTTTAGGATCTTTTAAGTTTTTTATGGTTTTCTATGATTCTTAGGGTCTTTTGTGGTTTTCTAGGTTTTCTAGGGTTTTTTGGGATTTTTTAGGGTTTTCGAGTGTTTTTAGGATTTTCTATGGTTTTTTAGGGTTTTTTACGGTTTTCTAGGGTTTTTTAGTGGTTTCTAGGTTTTTTCGGGTTTTCTAGGGATTTTTAGGATTCTCTAGGGTTTTTTCGCATTTTCTAGGGTTTTTCTTGGGTTTCTCGAGTTTTCTAGGGTTTTTAAGTTTTCTAGGGTTTTTTAGGAATTTCTAGGTTTTTTTATGGTTTTTTCGCATTTTCTAGGGTTTTGTAGGGTTTTTTAGTGTTTTCTATAGTTTTTTGGGTAAAAAACCCTAAAAACCATAGAAAACTTTTAAAAACCCTAACAACGATAGAAAACCCTAAAAAATCCTAAAAACCTTAAAAAATCCTAAAAAACTTAAAAAACCCTAAAAATTCCTAAAAAAACCCTAAAAATCATAGAAAACCCTAAAAAACCTAAAAAATCCTAGAAAACCCTAAAAATCATATAAAAACCAAAAACCTTAAAAACCCTAAAAACCCCTAGAAAATCCTAAAAAACCCTTAAAATCTTAAAAACACTAAAAAACCTAGAAAACCCTAAAAACCCTAAAAACGCTAAAACCCTAGAAAACTCTAAAAAACGCTAAAAACCCTAGAAAACTCTAAAAAACCCAAAAAACCTAAAAAACACTAGAAAACCCTAGAAAAATCCTAAAAACGCTAGAAAACCCTAAAAATCCCCAGAAAATCCTAGAAAACCATAGAAAACGCTAAAAAACAAAAAACCCCTAGAAAACCCTAAAAAATCCTAAAAACACTAGAAAACCCTAAAAAGCTCTTAAAACTCTAGAAAACACTTGAAAACCCCGAAAAACCCTAGAAAACCGTAAAAAACCCCAGAAAACCTTAGAAAACACTAAAAAACCCTAAGAATCATGGAAAACCCTAAAAATCCTAAAAAATCCTAAAAAATTCTAAAAACGCTAGAAAACCCTAAAAAATCCTACAAATCCCTAAAAACCCTTAAAACCTTAAAAAACCCTAAAAACCCTAGAAAACCATAAAAACCCTAGAAAACACTAAAAAACCCTAAAAAAACAAAAAATCCTAGAAAAATCCTAAAAACCAAAGAAAACCCTAAAAAATCCTAGAAAACCCTAGAAACCTCCTAAGAATCCTAGAAAACCCTAAAAAACTTTAGAAAACCTTAAAAAAACTCTAAGAAACCCTAAAATCCCTTAAAAACATTAAAAACCCAAGAAAACCCTAAAAAACTAAAAACCCCTAGAAAACCCTAAAAAATCCTAAAAACCCTAGAAAATCCTAAAAACACTAAAAAACTCTAAAAACCACTAGAAAACCCTAAAAATCATAGAAACACCTAAAAACCCTAACAACCCTAGAAAATCCTAAAAACCCTAGAAAATTCTAACAAACCCTACGAAATCCTAAGATACACTAAAACCCCTAGAGAATCCTAAAAAACCCAGAAAACCATAAAAACCCTAGAAAACCTTAAAAACTCTAGAAAACCCTAAAAAACCCTAAAAACCCTAGTAAACACTAAAAACCTAGAAAACGCTAAAAACTATAAAAAAAAAATATTTTTAGTGTTTTTAGGGTTTTTTAGGGTTTTCTAGGGTTTTTAGGATTTTTTAAGGTTTTCTTGGGTTTTTAGTGTTTTTAGGATTTTTAGGGTTTCTTAGGGTTTCTAGGGTCTTCTAGGGTTTTCTAAATTTTTTAGGGTTTTTTAGGATTCTCTATGATTTTTTCGCATTTTCTATGGTTTTTTAGGGTTTTGAAGGGTTTTTTAGGATTTTCTAGGGTTTCAAGGGTTTTTTTAGGGTATTTAGGGTTTTTTTCGCGTTTTCTAGGGTTTTATAACAATTTTTAGTGTTTTTAGAGTTTTTAGGGTTTTCTAGGATTTTTTAGGATTTTCTAGGGGTTTTTAGGATTTTCTAGGGTTTTTAGCATTTTTTAGGGATTTCTAGGGATTTTAGGTTTTCTAGGGTTTTCTAGCGTTTTCTAAGATTTTGCTGTTTTTTTAGTTTTTTCTAGGGTTTTTAGGGTTTTCTAGGGTCTTTTAAAGTTTTTTGGATTTTTAGGGTATTTAGGGTTTTCTAGGGTTTTCTAAAGTTTTTATGGTTTTCTAGAGTTTTTAGGGGTTTCTAGGGTTTTTAGGGTTTTTTGGGTTTTCTAGGGTTTTTTTAGGTTTTTTAGGGTTTTCATTGTTTTTTAGGGTTTTTTGGGATCTTTTAAGTTTTTTATGGTTTTCTATGATTCTTAGGGTCTTTTATGGTTTTTTAAGGTTTTCTAGGGTTTTTTGGGGTTTTTTAGGGTTTTCTAGAGTTCTTAGAGTTTTCTAGGGTTATTTAGGATTTTCTATCATTTTTTAAGATTTTATAGGGTTGTTAGAGATTTTTAGGGTTTTCTAGTGTTTTTAGGGTTTTCTATGGTTTTTTAGGAATTTCTAAAGTTTTTTAGGGTTTTTTACGGTTTTCTAGGGTTTTTTAGTGGTTTCTAGGTTTTTTAGGATTTTCTAGGGATTTTTAGGATTCTCTAGGGTTTTTTCGCATTTTCTAGGGTTTTTCTTGGGTTTCTCGAGTTTTCTAGGGTTTTCTAGGGTTTTTTAGGAATTTTTAGGTTTTTTTAGGGTTTTTTTCGCATTTTCTGGTTTTGTACGGTTTTTGAGTGTTTTCTATAGTTTTTTGGGTAAAAAACCCTAAAAACCATAGAAAACCCTTAAAAACCCTAACAACGATAGAAAACCCTAAAAAATCCTAAAAACATTAAAAAATCCTAAAAACCTTAAAAAACCCTAAAAATTCCTAAAAAAAACCCTAAAAATCATAGAAAACCCTAAAAAACCTAAGAAATCCTAGAAAACCCTAAAAACCATATAAAATCCTAAAAACTTAAAAACCCTAAAAACCCCTAGAAAACCCTAAAAAACCCTAAAAAACGCTAAAACCCTAGAAAACTCTAAAAAACGCTAAAAACCCTAGAAACCTCTAAAAAATCCTAAAATCCTAAAAAACACTAGAAAACCCTAGAAAAATCCTAAAAACGCTAGAAAACCCTAAAAACCCCCAGAAAATCCTAGAAAACCATTGAAACGCTAAAAAACAAAAAACCCCTAGAAAACCCTAAAAAATCCTAAAAACACTAGAAAACCCTAAAAAGCTCTTAAAACTCTAGAAAACACTTGAAAACCCCGAAAAACCCTAGAAAACCGTAAAAAACCCCAGAAAACCTTAGAAAACACTAAAAAACCCTAAGAATCATGGAAAACCCTAAAAATTCTAGAAAATCCTAAAAATTCTAAAAACCCTAGAAAACCCTAAAAAATACTACAAATCCCTAAAAACCCTTAAAACCTTAAAAAACTCTAAAAACACTAGAAAATCATAAAAAACGCTAAAAACCCTAGAAAACACTAAAAAATCCTAAAAAACAAAAAATCCTAGAAAAACCTAAAAATCCTAAAATCCCTAAAAACCCTAGAAAATTCTAACAAACCCTACGAAACCCTAAAATACACTAAAATCCCTAGAGAATCCTAAAAAACCCAGAAAACCATAAAAACCCTAGAAAACCTTAAAAACTCTAGAAAACCCTAAAAAACCCTAAAAACCCTAGTAAACACTAAAAACCTAGAAAACGCTAAAAAACTATAAAAAAAAAAAGATTTTTAGTGTTTTTAGGGTTTTTTAGGGTTTTCTAGGGTTTTTAGGATTTTTTAAGGTTTTCTTGGGTTTTTAGTGTTTTTAGGATTTTTAGGGTTTCTTAGGGTTTCTTGGGTTTTCTAGGGTTTTCTAAATTTTTTAGGGTTTTTTAGGATTCTCTATGATTTTTTCGCATTTTCTATGGTTTTTTAGGGTTTTGAAGGTTTTTTAGGATTTTCTAGGGTTTCAAGGGTTTTTTAGGGTATTTAGGATTTTTTTCGTGTTTTCTAGGGTTTTATAGCAATTTTTAGTGTTTTTAGAGTTTTTAGGGTTTTCTAGGGTTTTTATAGGGTTTTCTAGGGGTTTTTAGGATTTTCTAGGGTTTTTAGCATTTTTTAGGGATTTCTAGGGATTTTAGGTTTTCTAGGGTTTTGTAGCGTTTTCTAAGATTTTGCTGTTTTTTTACTGTTTTCTAGGGTTTGTTAGGGTTTTCAAGGGTCTTTTAAACTTTTTTGGATTTTTAGGGTATTTAGGATTTTGTAAAGTTTTTATGGTTTTCTAGAGTTTTTAGGGGTTTCTAGGGTTTTTAGGGTTTTTTGGGTTTTCTAGAGTTTTTTAGGTTTTTTAGGGTTTTCATTGTTTTTTAGGGTTTTTTAGGATCTTTTAAGTTTTTTATGGTTTTCTGTGATTGTTAGGGTCTTTTATGGTTTTTTAAGGTTTTCTAGGGTTTTTTGGGATTTTTTAGGGTTTTCTAGAGTTCTTAGAGTTTTTTAGGGTTTTCTAGGGTTATTTAGGATTTTCTATCGATTTTTAGGATTTTCTAGGGTTGTCAGAGTTTTTAGGGTTTTATAGTGTTTTTAAGGTTTTCTATGGTTTTTTAGGAATTTCTAAAGTTTTTTAGGTTTTTTAGGGTTTTTTACGGTTTTCTAGGGTTTTTTAGGGGTTTCTAGGTTTATTAGGGTTTTCTAGGGATTTTTAGGATTTTTTAGGATTCTCTAGGGATTTTTCGCATTTTCTAGGGTTTCTCGAGTTTTCTAGGGTTTTCTGGGGTTTTTAGGTTTTCTAAGGTTTTTTAGGAATTTCTAGGTTTTTTTAGGGATTTTAGGGTTTTTTCGCATTTTCTAGGGTTTTGTAGGGTTTTTTAGTGTTTTCTATAGTTTTTTGGGTTTAAAACCCTAAAAAACCCTAAAAACCCTAGAAAACCCTTAAAAACCCTAACAACGATAGAAAACCCTAAAAAATCCTAAAAACCTTAAATAATCCTAAAAAATTTAAAAAACCCTAAAAATTCCTAAAAAAAATCCTAAAAATCATAGAAAACCCTAAAAAACCTAAAAAATCCTAGAAAACCCTAAAAACCATATAAAACCCTAAAACCTTAAAAAATCCTAAAAACCCATAGAAAACCCTAAAAAACCCTTAAACCCTAGAAACTCTAGAAAACCATAAAAAACGCTAAAAACCCTAGAAAACACTAAAAAACCCTAAAAAAACATAAAAAATCCTAGAAAAACCTAAAAATCCTAAAATCCCTAGAAAAATCCTAAAAACCGAAGAAAACCCTAAAAAATCCTAGAAAACCCTAAAAACCCCTTAAAAACCCTAGAAAACCCTAAAAAAACTCTAAGAAACCCTAAAAACCCTTAAAAACACTAAAAACCCAAGAAAATCCTAAAGAATCCTAAAATCCCTAGAAAATCCTAAAAACACTAAAAAACTCTAAAAACCACTAGAAAACCCTAAAAATCATAGAAACACCTAAAAAACCCTAATAACCCTAGAAAATCCTAAAAAACCCTAAAAACCCTGAAAAATTCTAACAAACCCTACGAAACCCTAAAATACACTAAAACCCCTAGAGAATCCTAAAAAACCCAGAAAGCCATAAAAACCCTAGAAAACCTTAAAAACTCCAGAAAACTCTAAAAAACCCTAAAAACCCTAGTAAACACTAAAAACCTAGCAAACGCTAAAAAATTAAAAAAAAAAGATTTTTATGGTTTTTTAGGGTTTTTAGGATTTTTAGGGTTTTCTTGGGTTTTTAGTGTTTTTAGGATTTTTAGGGTTTTCTAAATTTTTTAGGGTTTTTTAGGATTCTCTTTGTTTTTTTCGCATTCTCTAGGGTTTTTTAGGGTTTTGAAGGGTTTTTTTTAGGATTTTCTAGGGTTTCAAGGGTTTTTTTTAGGGATTTTAGGGTTTTTTTCGCGTTTTCTAGGGTTTTATAGCAATTTTTAGTGTTTTTAGAGTTTTTAGGGTTTTCTAGGGTTTTTAGGGTTTTCTAGGGGTTTTTAGGATTTTCTAGGGTTTTTAGCATTTTTTAGGGATTTCTAGGGATTTTAGGTTTTCTAGGATTTTGTAGCATTTTCTAAGATTTTGCTGTTTTTTTAGTTTTTACTAGGGTTTTTAGGGTTTTCTAGGGTCTTTTAAAGTTTTTTGGATTTTTAGGGTATTTAGGGTTTTCTAGGGTTTTCTAAAGTTTTTATGGTTTTCTAGAGTTTTTAGGGGTTTCTAGGGTTTTTAGGGTTTTTTGGGTTTTCTAGGGTTTTTTTAGGTTTTTTAGGGTTTTCATTGTTTTTTAGGGTTTTTTGGGATCTTTTAAGTTTTTTATGGTTTTCTATGATTCTTAGGGTCTTTTATGGTTTTTTGAGGTTTTCTAGGGTTTTTTGGGGTTTTTTAGGGTTTTCTAGAGTTCTTAGAGTTTTTTAGGGTTTTCTAGGGTTATTTAGGATTTTCTATCATTTTTTAAGATTTTCTAGGGTTGTTAGAGTTTCTTAGGGTTTTCGAGTGTTTTTAGGATTTTCTATGGTTTTTTAGGGTTTTTTACGGTTTTCTAGGGTTTTTTAGTGGTTTCTAGGTTTTTTCGGGTTTTCATTGTTTTTTAGGGTTTCTTAGGATCTTTTAAGTTTTTTATGGTTTTCTATGATTCTTAGGGTCTTTTATGGTTTTTTAAGGTTTTCTAGGGTTTTTTGGGGTTTTTTAGGGTTTTCTAGAGTTCTTAGAGTTTTTTAGGGTTTTCTAGGGTTATTTAGGATTTTCTATCATTTTTAAAGATTTTCTAGGGTTGTTAGAGTTTTTTAAAATTTTCTAGTGTTTTTAGTGTTTTCTATGGTTTTTTAGGAATTTCTAAAGTTTTTTACGGTTTTCTAGGGTTTTTTAGTGGTTTCTAGGTTTTTTAGGGTTTTCTAGGGATTTTTAGGGTTTTTTAGGATTCTCTAGGGTTTTTTCGCATTTTCTAGGGTTTCTCGAGTTTTCTAGGGTTTTCTAGGGTTTTTAGGTTTTTTAGGGTTTTTTAGGAATTTCTAGGGATTTTAGGGTTTTTTCGCATTTTCTAGGGTTTTGTAGAGTTTTTTAGTGTTTTCTATAGTTTTTTGGGTTTAAAACCCTAAAAAACCCTAAAAACCCTAGAAAACCCTTAAAAACCCTAACAACGATAGAAAACCCTAAAAAATCCTAAAAACCTTAAAAAATCCTAAAAAATTTAAAAAACCCTAAAAATTTCTAAAAAAATCCTAAAAATCATAGAAAACCCTAAAAAACCTAAAAAATCCTAGAAAACCCTAAAAACTATATAAAACCCTAAAACCTTAAAAACCCTAAAAACCCCTAGAAAACCCTAAAAAACCCTTAAACCCTAGAAACTCTAGAAAACCATAAAAAATGCTAAAAACCCTAGAAAACACTAAAAAACCTAAAAAAACATAAAAAATCCTAGAAAAACCTAAAAATCCTAAAATCCCTAGAAAAATCCTAAAAACCGAAGAAAACCCTAAAAAATCCTAGAAAACCCTAAAAACCCCTTAAAAACCCTAGAAAACCCAAAAAAACTGTAAGAAACCCTAAAAACCCTTAAAAACACTAAAAACCCAAGAAAACCCTAAAAAATCCTAAAAACCCTAGAAAATCCTAAAAACACTAAAAAACTCTAAAAACCACTAGAAAACCCTAAAAATCATAGAAACACCTAAAAAACCCTAATAACCCAAGAAAATCCTAAAAAACCCTAAAAACCCTGGAAAATTCTAACAAACCCTACGAAACCCTAAAATACACTAAAACCCCTAGAGAATCCTAAAATACACTAAAAACCATAAAAACCCTAGAAAACCTTAAAAACTCTAGAAAACCCTAAAAAACCCTAAAAACCCTAGTAAACACTAAAAACCTAGAAAACGCTAAAAAACTATAAAAAAATATTTTTAGTGTTTTTAGGGTTTTTTAGGGTTTTCTAGGGTTTTTAGGATTTTTTTAGGGTTTTCTTGGGTTTTTAGTGTTTTTAGGATTTTTAGGGTTTCTTAGGGTTTTTAGGGTTTTCTAAATTTTTTAGGGTTTTTTAGGATTTACTAGGGTTTCAAGGGTTTTTTTTAGGGATTTTAGGGTTTTTTTCGCGTTTTCTAGGGTTTTATAGCAATTTTTAGTGTTTTTAGAGTTTTTAGGGTTTTCTAGGGTTTTTACGGTTTTCTAGGGGTTTTTAGGATTTTTTAGGTTTTTAGCATTTTTTAGGGATTTCTAGGGATTTTAGGTTTTCTAGGGTTTTGTAGCGTTTTCTAAGATTTTTCTGTTTTTTTACTGTTTTCTAGGGTCTTTTAAAGTTTTTTGGATTTTTAGGGTATTTAGGGTTTTCTAGGATTTTCTAAAGTTTTTATGGTTTTCTAGAGTTTTTAGGGGTTTCTAGGGTTTTTAGGGTTTTTTGGGTTTTCTAGGGTTTTTTAGGTTTTTTAGGGTTTTCATTGTTTTTAGGGTTTTTTAGGATCTTTTAAGTTTTTTATGGTTTTCTGTGATTCTTAGGGTCTTTTATGGTTTTTTAAGGTTTTCTAGGGTTTTTTGGGGTTTTTTAGGGTTTTCTAGAGTTCTTGGAGTTTTTTAGGATTTTCTAGGGTTATTTAGGATTTTCTATCGTTTTTTAGAATTTTCTAGGGTTGTTAGAGTTTTTTAGGGTTTTCTAGTGCTTTTAGGGTTTTCTATGGTTTTTTTGGAATTTCTAAAGTTTTTTAGGTTTTTTAGAGTTTTTTACGGTTTTCTAGGATTTTTTAGCGGTTTCTAGGTTTTTTAGGATTTTCTAGGGATTTTTAGGATTCTCTAGGGTTTTTTTCGTATTTTCTAGTGTTTTTCTAGGGTTTCTCGAGTTTTCTAGGGTTTTTAGGTTTTCTAGGGTTTTTTAGGAATTTCTAGGTTTTTTTAGGGATTTTAGCATTTTTTCGCATTTTCTAGGGTTTTGTAGGGTTTTTTAGTGTTTTCTATAGTTTTTTGGGTTTAAAACCCTAAGAAACCCTAAAAACCATAGAAAACCCTTAAAAACCCTAACAACGATAGAAAACCCTAAAAAATTCTAAAAACCTTAAAAAATCCTAAAAAACTTAAAAAACCCTAAAAATTCCTAAAAAAAACTCCTAAAAATCATAGAAAACCCTAAAAATCCTAAAGAATCCTAGAAAACCCTAAAAAACCATATAAAACCCTAAAACCTTAAATACCCTAAAAACCCCTAGAAAATCCTAAAAAACCCTTAAAACCTTAAAAAACACTAAAAACCAAGAAAACCCTAAAAAACCCTAAAAACGCTAAACCCTAGAAAACTCTAAAAAACCCTAAAAACCTAAAAAACACTATAAAACCCTAGAAAAATCCTAAAAACGCTAGAAAACCCTAAAAAACCCCAGAAAATTCTAGAAAACCATAGAAAACCCTAAAAAACCCCAGAAAATCCTAGAAAACCATAGGGTTTACAATAAAAATCCAAGAAAAACCTAAAAACCCTAAAAACAAAAAACCCCTAGAAAACCCTAAAAAATCCTAAAAACACTAGAAAACCCTAAAAAGCTCTTAAAACTCTGGAAAACACTTGAAAACCCTGAAAAACTCTAGAAAACCGTAAAAAACCCCAGAAAACCTTAGAAAACACTAAAAAATCCTAAGAATAATAGAAAACCCTAAAAATCCTAGAAAATCCTAAAAAATTCTAAAATCCCTAGAAATCCCTAAAAAATCCTACAAATCCCTAAAAACCCTTAAAACCTTAAAAAATCCTAAAAACTTTAGAAAACCATAAAAAACGCTAAAAACACTAGAAAACACTAAAAAACCCTAAAAAAACAAAAAATCCTAGAAAAAATAAAAATCCTAAAATCCCTAGAAAAATCCTAAAAACCGAAGAAAACCCTAAAAAACTCTAGAAAACCCTAAAAACCCCCTAAAAACCCTAGAAAACCCTAAAAAACTTTAAAAAACCGTAGAAAACCCTAAAAAAACTCTAAGAAACCCTAAAAACCCTTAAAAACACTAAAAACCCAAGAAAACCCTAAAAAACTAAAAACCCCTAGAAAACCCTAAAAAATCCTAAAAACCCTAGAAAATCCTAAAAACACTAAAAAACTCTAAAAACCACTAGAAAACCCTAAAAATCATAGAAACACCTAAAAAACCCTAACAACCCTAGAAAATCCTAAAAAAACACTAAAAACCCCAGAAAATTCTAACAAACCCTACGAAACCCTAAAATACACTAAAACCCCTAGAGAATCCTAAAAAACCCAGAAAACCATAAAAACCCTTGAAAACCTTAAAAACTCTTGAAAACCCTAAAAAACCCTAAAAACCCTAGTAAAAACTAGAAACCTAGAAAACGATAAAAAAAACTATAAAAAAAATATTTTTAGTGTTTTTAGGATTTTTTAGGGTTTTCTAGGGTTTTTAGATTTTTTTAGGGTTTTCTTGGGTTTTTAATGTTTTTAGGATTTTAAGGGTTTCTTAGGGTTTTCTAAATTTTTTAGGGTTTTTTAGAATTCTCTATGATTTTTTCGCATTTCTAGGGTTTTTTAGGATTTTGAAGGGTTTTTTAGGATTTTCTAGGGTTTCAAGGGTTTTTTTTTAGGGATTTTAGGGCTTTTTTCGCGTTTTCTAGGGTTTTTTTAGCAATTTTTAGTGTTTTTAGGGTTTTCTTGGGTTTTCTAGGGGTTTTTAGGATTTTCTAGGGTTTTTAGCATTTTTTAGGGATTTCTAGGGATTTTAGGTTTTCTAGGGTTTTGTAGCGTTTTCTAAGATTTTGCTGTTTTTTTAGTGTTTTCTAGGGTTTTTAGGGTTTTCTAGGGTCTTTTAAAGTTTTTTGGATTTTTAGGGTATTTAGGGTTTTCTAAAGTTTTTATGATTTTCTAGAGTTTTTAGGGGTTTATAGGGTTTTTAGGGTTTTTTGGGTTTTCTAGGGTTTTTTAGGGTTTTCAGTGTTTTTTAGGATTTTTTAGGAATTTTTAAGTTTTTTATGGTTTTCTGTGATTCTTAGGGTCTTTTATGGTTTTTTAAGGTTTTCTAGGGTTTTTTGGGGTTTTTTAGGGTTTTCTAGAGTTCTTAGAGTTTTTTAGGTTTTTCTAGGGTTATTTAGGATTTTCTATCGTTTTTTAGGATTCTCTATTGTTGTTAGAGTTTTTTAGGGTTTTCTAGTGTTTTTAGGGTTTTCTATGGTTTTTTAGGAATCTCTAAAGTTTTTTAGGTTTTTTAGGGTTTTTTACGGTTTTCTAGGGTTTTCTGGGGGGTTTCTAGGTTTTTTAGGGGTTTCTAGGGATTTTTAGGGTTTTTTAGGATTCTCTAGGGTTTTTTCGCATTTTCTAGGGTTTTTCTAGGGTTTCTCGAGTTTTCTAGGGTTTTCTAGGGTTTTTAGGTTTTCTAGGGTTTTTAGGAATTTCTAGGTTTTTTTAGGGATTTTAGGGTTTTTTCGCATTTTCTAGGGTTTTGTAGGGTTTTTTAGTGTTTTCTATAGTTTTTTGGGTTTAAAACCGTAAAAAACCCTAAAAACCATAGAAAACCCTTAAAAACCCTAACAACGATAGAAAACCCTAAAAAATTCTAAAAACCTTAAAAAAATACTAAAAATAATAGAAAATCCTAAAAAACCTAAAAAATCCTAGAAACCCTAAAAAACCATATAAAACCCTAAAACCTTAAAAACCCTAAAAACCCCAAGAAAACCCTAAAAAACCCTTAAAACCTTAAAAAACACTAAAAAACCTAGAAAACCCTAAAAACCCTAGAAAATTCTAACAAACCCTACGAAACCCTAAAATACACTGAAACCCCTAGAGAATCCTAAAAAACCCAGAAAACCATAAAAACCCTAGAAAACCTTAAAAACTCTAGAAAACCCTAAAAAACCCTAAAACCCTAGTAAACACTAAAAACCTAGAAAACGCTAAAAAACTATAAAAAAAAAAAGATTTTTAGTGTTTTTAGTGTTTTTTAGGGTTTTCTAGGGTTTTTAGGATTTTTTAGGGTTTTCTTGGGTTTTTAGTGTTTTTAGGATTTTTAGGGTTTCTTAGGGTTTTTAGGGTATTCTAAATTTTTTAGGGTTTTTTAGGGTTTTTAGGATTTTCTAGGGTTTCAAGGGTTTTTTTCGCGTTTTCTAGGGTTTTATAGCAATTTTTAGTGTTTTTAGAGTTTTTAGGATTTTCTAGGGTTTTTTAGGGTTTTCTAGGGGTTTTTAGGATTTTTTAGGTTTTTAGCATTTTTTAGGGATTTCTAGGGATTTTAGGTTTTCTAGGGTTTTGTAGCGTTTTCTAAGATTTTGCTGTTTTTTTAGTGTTTTCTAGGGTCTTTTAAAGTTTTTTGGATTTTTAGGGTATTTAGGGTTTTCTAAAGCTTTTATGGTTTTCTAGAGTTTTTAGGGGTTTTTAGGGTTTTTTGGGTTTTCTAGGGTTTTTTAAGTTTTTTAGGGTTTTCATTGTTTTTTAGGATTTTTTAGGATCTTTTAAGTTTTTTATGGTTTTCTGTGATTCTTAGGGTCTTTTATGGTTTTTTAAGGTTTTCTAGGGTTTTTTGGGGTTTTTTAGGCTTTTCTAGAGTTCTTAGAGTTTTTTAGGGTTGTCTAGGGTTATTTAGGATTTTCTATCATTTTTTAGGATTTTCTAGGGTTGTTAGAGTTTTTTAGGGTTTTCTAGTGTTTTTAGGGTTTTCTATGGTTTTTAAGGAATTTCTAAAGTTTTTTAGGTTTTTTAGGGTTTTTTACGATTTTCTAGTGTTTTTTAGGGGTTTCTAGGTTTTTTAGGGTTTTCTAGGGATTTCTAGGGTTTTTTAGGATTCTCTAGGTTTTTTCGCATTTTCTAGGGTTTTTCTAGGGTTTCTCGAGTTTTCTAGGGTTTTCTAGGGTTTTTAGGTTTTCTAGGATTTTTAGGAATTTCTAGGTTTTTTTTAGTAATTTTAGGGTTTTTTCGCATTTTCTAGTGTTTTGTAGGGTTTTTTAATGTTTTCTATAGTTTTTTGGGTTTAAAACTTAAGAAACCCTAAAAACCATAGAAAACCCTTAAAAACCCTAACAACGATAGAAAACCCTAAAAAATCCAAAAAACCTTAAAATATCCTAAAAAACTTAAAAAACCCTAAAAATTCCTAAAAAACTCCTAAAAATCATATAAAACCCTAAAACCTTAAAAACCCTAAAAACCCCTAGAAAACCCTAAAAACCCTTAAAACCTTAAAAAACACTAAAAAACCTAGAAAACCCTAAAAAACGCTAAAACCCTAGAAAACTCTAAAAAACGCTAAAAACCCTAGAAAATTCTAAAAAAACACTAGAAAACCCTAGAAAAATCCTAAAAACGCTAGAAAACCCTAAAAAACCCCAGAAAATCCTAGAAAACCATAGAAAATCCTAAAAAATAATAAAAATCCAAGAAAAACCTAAAAACCCTAAAAAACAAAAAACCCCTAGAAAACCCTAAAAAATCCTAAAAACACTAGAAAACCCTAAAAAGCTCTTAAAACTCTGGAAAACACTTGAAAACCCTGAAAAACTCTAGAAAACCGTAAAAAATCCCAGAAAACCTTAGAAAACACTAAAAAACCCTAAGAATAATAGAAAACCCTAAAAATCCTAGAAAATCCTAAAAAATTCTAAAAACCCTAGAAATCCCTAAAAATCCTACAAATCCCTAAAAACCCTTAAAACCTTAAAAAACCCTAAAAACTCTAGAAAACCATAAAAAACGCTAAAAACACTAGAAAACACTAAAAAACCCTAAAAAAACAAAAAATCCTAGAAAAACCTAAAAATCCTAAAATCCCTAGAAAAATCCTAAAAACCGAAGAAAACCCTAAAAAACCCCCTAAAAACCCTAGAAAACCCTAAAAAACTTTAGAAAACCGTAGAAAACCCTAAAAAAACTCAAAGAAACCCTAAAAACCCTTAAAAACACTAAAAACCCAAGAAAACCCTAAAAAACTAAAAACCCCTAGAAAACCCTAAAAAATCCTAAAAACCCTAGAAAATCCTAAAAACACTAAAAAACTCTAAAAACCACTAGAAAACCCTAAAAATCATAGAAACATCTAAAAAACCCTAACAACCCTAGAAAATCCTAAAAAAACACTAAAAACCCTAGAAAATTCTAACACACCCTACGAAACCCTAAAATACACTAAAACCCCTAGAGAATCCTAAAAAACCCAGAAAACCATAAAAACCCTAGAAAACCTTAAAAACTCTTGAAAACCCTAAAAAACCCTAAAAACCCTAGTAAACACTAGAAACCTAGAAAACGATAAAAAATTATATAAAAAAAGATTTTGTGTTTTTAGGGTTTTTTAGGGTTTTCTTGGGTTGTTAGTGTTTTTAGGATTTTTAGGGTTTCTTAGGGTTTTCTAGGGTTTTCTAAATTTTTTAGGGTTTTTTAGGATTCTCTATGATTTTTTCGCGTTTTCTAGGGTTTTATAGCAATTTTTAGTGTTTTTAGAGTTTTTAGGGTTTTCTAGGATTTTTTAGGATTTTCTAGGGGTTTTTAGGATCTTCTAGGTTTTTAGCATTTTTTAGGGATTTCTAGGGATTTTAGGTTTTCTAGGGTTTTGTAGCGTTTTCTAAGATTTTGCTGTTTTTTTAGTGTTTTTTAGGGTTTTTAGGGTTTTCTAGGGTCTTTTAAAGTTTTTTGGATTTTTAGGGTATTTAGGGTTTTCTAGGATTTTCTAAAGTTTTTATGGTTTTCTAGAGTTTTTAGGGGTTTCTAGGGTTTTTAGGGTTTTTTGGGTTTTCTAGGGTTTTTTAGGTTTTTTAGGGTTTTCATTGTTTTTTAGGGTTTTTTAGGATATTTTAAGTTTTTTATGGTTTTCTGTGATTCTTAGGGTCTTTTATGGTTTTTTAAGGTTTTCTAGGGTTTTTTGGGGTTTTTTAGGGTTTTCTAGAGTTCTTGGAGTTTTTTAGGATTTTCTAGGGTTATTTAGGATTTTCTATCGTTTTTTAGAATTTTCTAGGGTTGTTAGAGTTTTTTAGGGTTTTCTAGTGCTTTTAGGGTTTTCTATGGTTTTTTTGGAATTTCTAAAGTTTTTTAGGTTTTTTAGAGTTTTTTACGGTTTTCTAGGATTTTTTAGCGGTTTCTAGGTTTTTTAGGATTTTCTAGGGATTTTTAGGATTCTCTAGAGTTTTTTTCGTATTTTCTAGTGTTTTTCTAGGGTTTCTCGAGTTTTCTAGGGTTTTTAGGTTTTCTAGGGTTTTTTAGGAATTTCTAGGTTTTTTTAGGGATTTTAGCGTTTTTTCGCATTTTCTAGGGTTTTGTAGGGTTTTTTAGTGTTTTCTATAGTTTTTTGGGTTTAAAACCCTAAGAAACCCTAAAAACCATAGAAAACCCTTAAAAACCCTAACAACGATAGAAAACCCTAAAAAATCCTAAAAACCTTAAAAAATCCTAAAAAACTTAAAAAACCCTAAAAATTCCTAAAAAAAACTCCTAAAAATCATAGAAAACCCTAAAAATCCTAAAGAATCCTAGAAAACCCTAAAAAACATATAAAACCCTAAAACCTTAAATACCCTAAAAACCCCTAGAAAATCCTAAAAAACCCTTAAAACTTAAAAAACACTAAAAACCAAGAAAACCCTAAAAAACCCTAAAAACGCTAAACCCTAGAAAACTCTAAAAAAACGCTAAAAACCCTAGAAAACTCTAAAAAACCCTAAAAACCTAAAAAACACTATAAAACCCTAGAAAAATCCTAAAAACGCTAGAAAACCCTAAAAAACCCCAGAAAATCCTAGAAAACCATAGAAAACCCTAAAAAACCCAGAAATCCTAGAAAACCAAGGTTACAAAAAATCCAAGAAAAACCTAAAAACCCTAAAAAACAAAAAACCCCTAGAAAACCCTAAAAAATCCTAAAAACACTAGAAAACCCTAAAAAGCTCTTAAAACTCTGGAAAACACTTGAAAACCCTGAAAAACTCTAGAAAACCGTAAAAAACCCCAGAAAACCTTAGAAAACACTAAAAAATCCTAAGAATAATAGAAAACCCTAAAAATCCTAGAAAATCCTAAAAAATTCTAAAATCCCTAGAAATCCCTAAAAAATCCTACAAATCCCTAAAAACCCTTAAAACCTTAAAAAATCCTAAAAACTTTAGAAAACCATAAAAAACGCTAAAAACACTAGAAAACACTAAAAAACCCTAAAAAAACAAAAAATCCTAGAAAAAAATAAAAATCCTAAAATCCCTAGAAAAATCCTAAAAACCGAAGAAAACCCTAAAAAACTCTAGAAAACCCTAAAAACCCCTAAAAACCCTAGAAAACCCTAAAAAACTTTAAAAAACCGTAGAAAACCCTAAAAAACTCTAAGAAACCCTAAAAACCCTTAAAAACACTAAAAACCCAAGAAAACCCTAAAAAACTAAAAACCCCTAGAAAACCCTAAAAATCCTAAAACCCTAGAAAATCCTAAAAACACTAAAAAACTCTAAAAACCACTAGAAAACCCTAAAATCATAGAAACACCTAAAAAACCCTAACAACCCTAGAAAATCCTAAAAAACACTAAAAACCCCAGAAAATTCTAACAAACCCTACGAAACCCTAAAATACACTAAAACCCCTAGAGAATCCTAAAAAACCCAGAAAACCATAAAAACCCTTGAAAACCTTAAAAACTCTTGAAAACCCTAAAAAACCCTAAAAACCCTAGTAAAAACTAGAAACCTAGAAAACGATAAAAAAAACTATAAAAAAAATATTTTTAGTGTTTTTAGGATTTTTTAGGGTTTTCTAGGGTTTTAGATTTTTTAGGGTTTTCTTGGGTTTTAATGTTTTTAGGATTTTAAGGGTTTCTTAGGGTTTTCTAAATTTTTTAGGGTTTTTTAGGATTCTCTATGATTTTTTCGCATTTTCTAGGGTTTTTTAGGATTTTGAAGGGTTTTTTAGGATTTTCTAGGGTTTCAAGGGTTTTTTTTAGGGATTTTAGGGCTTTTTTCGCGTTTTCTAGGGTTTTTTTAGCAATTTTTAGTGTTTTTAGGGTTTTCTTGGGTTTTCTAGGGGTTTTTAGGATTTTCTAGGGTTTTTAGCATTTTTAGGGATTTCTAGGGATTTTAGGTTTTCTAGGGTTTTGTAGCGTTTTCTAAGATTTTGCTGTTTTTTTAGTGTTTTCTAGGGTTTTTAGGGTTTTCTAGGGTCTTTTAAAGTTTTTTGGATTTTTAGGGTATTTAGGGTTTTCTAAAGTTTTTATGATTTTCTAGAGTTTTTAGGGGTTTATAGGGTTTTTAGGGTTTTTTGGGTTTTCTAGGGTTTTTTAGGGTTTTCAGTGTTTTTTAGGATTTTTTAGGAATTTTTAAGTTTTTTATGGTTTTCTGTGATTCTTAGGGTCTTTTATGGTTTTTTAAGGTTTTCTAGGGTTTTTTGGGGTTTTTTAGGGTTTTCTAGACTTCTTAGAGTTTTTTAGGTTTTTCTAGAGTTATTTAGGATTTTCTATCGTTTTTTAGGATTCTCTATTGTTGTTAGAGTTTTTTAGGGTTTTCTAGTGTTTTTAGGGTTTTCTATGGTTTTTTAGGAATCTCTAAAGTTTTTTAGGTTTTTTAGGGTTTTTTACGGTTTTCTAGGGTTTTCTGGGGGTTTCTAGGTTTTTTAGGGGTTTCTAGGGATTTTTAGGGTTTTTTAGGATTCTCTAGGGTTTTTTCGCATTTTCTAGGGTTTTTCTAGGGTTTCTCGAGTTTTCTAGGGTTTTCTAGGTTTTTAGGTTTCTAGGTTTTTAGGATTTCTAGGTTTTTTTAGGATTTTAGGGTTTTTTCGCATTTTCTAGGGTTTGTAGGGTTTTTTGTTTTCTATAGTTTTTTGGGTTAACGTAAAACCTAAAACCATGAACCCTTAAAAACCCTAACAACGATAGAAAACCCTAAAAAATTATAAAAACCTTAAAAAATACTAAAAATAATAGAAAATCCTAAAAACCTAAAAATCCTAGAAACCCTAAAAAACCATATAAAACCCTAAAACCTTAAAAACCCTAAAAACCCCAAGAAAACCCTAAAAAACCCTTAAAACCTTAAAAAACACTAAAAACCTAGAAAACCCTAAAAAACCCTAGAAAATTCTAACAAACCCTACGAAACCCTAAAATACACTGAAACCCCTAGAGAATCCTAAAAAACCCAGAAAACCATAAAAACCCTAGAAAACCTTAAAAACTCTAGAAAACCCTAAAAACCCTAAAACCCTAGTAAACACTAAAAACCTATAAAACGCTAAAAAACTATAAAAAAAAAGATTTTTAGTGTTTTTAGTGTTTTTAGGGTTTTCTAGGGTTTTTAGGATTTTTTAGGGTTTTCTTGGTTTTTAGTGTTTTTAGGATTTTAGGGTTTCTTAGGGTTTTTAGGGTATTCTAAATTTTTTACGGTTTTTTAGGGTTTTTAGGATTTTCTAGGGTTTCAAGGGTTTTTTTTCGCGTTTTCTAGGGTTTTATAGCAATTTTTAGTGTTTTTAGAGTTTTTAGGATTTTCTAGGGTTTTTTAGGTTTTCTAGGGGTTTTTAGGAATTTTTAGGTTTTTAGCATTTTTTAGGGATTTCTAGGGATTTTAGGTTTTCTAGGTTTTGTAGCGTTTTCTAGATTTTGCTGTTTTTTTAGTGTTTTCTAGGGTCTTTTAAATTTTTTTTGGATTTTTAGGGTATTTAGGGTTTTCTAAGCTTTTATGGTTTTCTAGAGTTTTAGGGGTTTTTAGGGTTTTTTTGGGTTTTCTAGGGTTTTTTAAGTTTTTTAGGGTTTTCATTGTTTTTTAGGATCTTTTAAGTTTTTTATGGTTTCTGTGATTCTTAGGGTCTTTTATGGTTTTTTAAGTTTCTAGGGTTTTTT
>NW_027255455.1:330882-380632 GCF_003086295.3 Arachis hypogaea | reverse complement strand
TTCTAAAGTTTTTAGGTTTTCTAGAGTTTTTAGGGTTTTCTAGGGTTTATGGTTTTCTAGGGTTTTTTGTGTTTTTTAGGGTTTTCTAGGGTTTTTTAGGTTTTTAGGTTTTTTTATGGTTTTCTAGGGTTTTTAGTGTTTTTAGGGTTTTTAGGGTTTTCTATGGGTTTTAGGGATTTTTAATGTTTTAAGGGTTTTTTAGGGTTTTTTGGATTTCCAGGGTTTTCTAAGGGTTTTAGGGTTTTTAGGGTTTTTTAGGGTTTTAGGGTTTTTAGGGTTTTCTAAGGGTTTTTAATGTTATGGTTTTTAGGGTTTTTTAGGGTTTTCTATGGGTTTTAAGGATTTTCTAGGGTTTTTAGGGTTTTTTGGGTTTTCTAGGGTTTTAAATTTTTTTAGAGTTTTCTAGGATTTTTTTAGGTTTTTTAGGGTTTTCTAGGATCTTTTAGGTTTTTTAATGTTTTCTGTGATTCTTTGGGTTTATTATGGTTTTCTAAGGTTTTCTAGAGTTTTTGGGGTTTTTTAGGGTTTTCTAGAGTTCTTAGAGTTTTTTAGGGTTTTCTAGAGTTTTATAGGATTTCTATCGTTTTTTAGGATTTTCTAGGGTTGTTAGAGTTTTTAGGGTTTTCTAGGGTTTTTAGGGTTTTCTAGGGTTTTTTAGGGATTTCTAAAGTTTTTTAGGTTTTTTAGGGTTTTGTTTAGGGTTTTTAGGGTTTTCTTTTTAGGGTTTTCTAAGGTTTTTAGGGATTTCTAGGGTTTTTTAAAATTCTCTAGGGTTTTTTCGCATTTTCTAGGATTTTTTAGGGTTTTCTAGGGTTTCTCGAGTTTTCTAGGGTTTTTTAGGGTTTTTAGGTTTTCTAGGGTTTTTAGGAATTTCTAGGGTTGTTTTTAGGGGTTTTATGGTTTTTTTCGCGATTTCCAGGGTTTTTTTGGGTTAAAAACTCTAAACAACCCTAAAAACCATAGAAAAACCCTTAAAAGCCCTAAAAATTCTAGAAAATCTTAGAAACCCCTAAAAACTCTAAAAAATGCTAAAAAACACTAAAAAATCCTAGAAAAATCCTAAAAACCCTAGAAAACCCTAAAAAAACACTAGAAAACCCTAGAAAATCATAGAAAACCCGAAAAAACAATAAAAAAACCCAAGAAAAACCTAAAAACCCTAAAAAACTTTTAAAACTCAAGAAAACCCTGGAAAACCGCAAAAAATCCTAGAAAACCGTGAAAAACCCCAGAAAACCTTAGAAAACACTAAAAAATCCTAAAAACCCTAAGAATCATAGAAAACCCTAAAAAACCTAAAAAATCCTACAAAACCCTAAAAAATCCTAAAAACCCTAGAAAACCCTAAAAATCCGAGAAAATCCTAAAACCATAAAACCTTAAAAAACACTAAAAACCCTAAAAAACACTAAAAAATGCTAAAACCTAGAAAACTCTAAAAAACACTAAACCCTAGAAAACTCTAAAAAATCCTAAAAACCTAAAAAACACTAGAAAACCCTAGAAAAATCCTAAAAATCCTAGAAAACCCTAAAAAACACTAGAAAACCATAGAAAACCTAAAAAACAATAAAAACCCAAGAAAAACCTAAAAGCCCTAAAAAACAAAAAACCCCTAGAAAACCCTAAAAAATCCTAAAAACCCCAGAAAACCTTAGAAAACACTAAAAAATCCTAAGAATCATAGAAAACCCTAAAAAACCTAAAAAATCCTAAAAACCCTAGAAAACCCTAAAAAACCTTACAAATCCCTAAAAACCCTTAAAACCTTAAAAACACTAAAAACTCTAGAAAACCGTAAAAAACACTAAAAACCCTAAATAATGCTAAAAACCCGATAAAACACTAAAAAATCCTAAAAACCCTAGAAAATTCTAAAATCCCTAGAAAAATCCTAAAAGCCGTAAAAAAACCCTAAACAATCCTAGAAAACCCTAAAAAACCCTAAAAAAATCATAGAAAACCCTAACAAACCTAGAAAACCCTAAAAAACCTAAAAACTCTAGAAAATTCTAACAAACCCTACAAAACTATAAAATACACTAAAACCTTAGAGAATCCTAAAACTCCTAAAAAACCCTAAAAACCCCAGAATACCCTAAAAACCCTAGAAAACCTTAAAAACTCTAGTAAACCGTAAAAACCCTAGAAAACGTTAAAAACCTAGAAAGCGCTAAAATAACCATAAAAAAATTTTTAGTGTTTTTTGGGTTTTTTAGTGTTTTCTATGGTTTTTAGGATTTTTTAGGGTTTTCTAGGGTTCTTAGTTTGTTAGGGTTTTTAGGGTTTTCTTGTGTTTTTAGTGTTTTTAGGGTTTCTTAGGGTTTTTAAGGTTTTCTAGGGTTTCTAAAGTTTTTTAGGGTTTTCTAGGGTTTTTAGTGATTTAGGGTTTCTTAGGGTTTTTTAAGGTTTTCTAGGGTTTCTAAATTTTTTAGGGTTTTCTAGGGTTTTCAGGGTTTTCTAGGGTTTTATGGTTTTTCTAGGGTTTTTCGGATTTCTAGGGTTTTCTAGGGTTTTTTAGGTTTTTAGGTTTTTTAGAGTTTTCTAGGGTTTTTAGTGTTTTTAGGGTTTTTTAGGATTTTCTAGGGGTTTTAGGGATTTTTAAGGTTTTAAGGGATATTTAGGGTTTTCTAGGGTTTTTTAGGGTTTTTGGATTTCTAGGGTTTTCTAGAATTTTTAGGATTTTTTAGGGTTTTCTAGGATTTTTTTAGGTATTTTAGGATTTTCTATTATTCTTAGAGTTTTTTAGGGTTTTCTAAGGTTTTCTAGGGTTTTTTTGGAGTTTTCTAGGATTTTCTAGAGTTCTTAAAATTTTTTAGGATTTTCTAGGGTTTTTCAGGATTCTCTAGGGTTTTTAGCATTTTCTACGGTTTTTAGGGATTTCTAGGGTTTTCTAGGGTTTTTTAGGATTCTCTAGGGTTTTCTAGCGTTTTCTCAGGTTTTGTAGTTTTTTTAGTGATCTTAGGGCGTTTTAGAGTTTTTTAGGGTTTTCTCGGATTTTTTAGGGTTTTTAGTGTGTTTAGAGTTTTCTAGGGTTTTTATGATTTTTTAGGGTTTTCTATGATTTTTTAGGATTTTTTAGCGTTTTCTAAGCTTTTCTAGGGTTTTTTCCGGTTTTCTAGGATTTTTTGGGGTTTTCTAGGGTTTTTTAGGATTTTCTAGGGTTTTTAGCATTTTCTAGGGTTTTTTAGTGATTTTTAGGGATTTTTAGGGTTTTGTAGCGTTTTCTAAGATTTGTTGTTTTTTTAGTGTTTTCTAGGGTATTTTAGGGTTTTCTAGGGTCTTTTAAAGTTTTTTCGATTTTTAGGGTATTTAGGATTTTCTAGGGTTTTTAGGGTTTTTGGGTTTTCTAGGGTTTTTAGGGTTTTTTGGGTTTTCTAGGGTTTTTTAGGGGTTTCTAGGGTTTTTCTAGGGTTTTTAAGATTTTTTTAGGATTTTCTAGATTTTTTAGATTTTTTAGGGTTTAGGGTTCAGTGTTTTTTAGGGTTTTCTAGGATCTTTTAGGTTTTTTATGGTTTTCTGTGATTCTTTGGGTTTATTATGGTTTTTTAAGGTTTTCTAGAGTTTTTGAGGTTTTTTAGGGGTTTTTAGAGTTCTTAGAGTTTTTTAGGGTTTTCTAGAGTTTTATACGATTTTCTATCGTTTTTTAGGATTTTCTAGGGTTGTTAGAGTTTTTTAGGGTTTTCTAGGATTTTTAGTGTTTTCTAGGATTTTTTTAGGAATTTCTAAAGTTTTTTAGGTTTTTTAGGGTTTTGTTTACGGTTTTTAGGGTTTTCAGGTTTTTTAGGATTTTCTAGTAGGGTTTTTAGGGTTTTCTAAGATTTTTAGGGATTTCTAGGGTTTTTTAGACTCTAGGGTTTTTTCGCATTTTCTAGGCTTTTTTAGGGTTTTCTAGGGTTTCTCGAGTTTTCTAGGGTTTTTTTTAGGGTTTTTAGGTTTTCTAGGGTTTTTTAGGAATTTCTAGGGTTTTTTTTAGGGGTTTTAGGGTTTTTGTCGCGTTTTCTAGGGTTTTTTTTTGGGTTAAAAACTCTAAAACAACCCTAAGTTTTTAGAAAACCCTTAAAAGCCCTAAAAATTCTAGAAAATCTTAGAAAACCCTAAAAAACCCTAAAAATCACTAGAAAACCATACAAAAAACCATAACAACGATAGAAAACTTTAAAAAACCCTAACAACAATAGAAAACCCTAAAAAATCCTAAAAAGCTTAAAAAATACTAGAAAACTTAAAAAACCCTAAAAATCCCTAAAAAAACCCTACGAATCATAGGAAATCCTAAAAACCTACATAGAAAATCCTAAAAAACCTAAAAAATCCTAAAAAATCCTAGAAAACACTAAAAAATCCTAAAAACCTAGAAAACCCTAAAACCCTTAAAACCTAAAAAACCCTAAAAACCCCTAAAACCTTAAAATACACTAAAAACCCTAAAAAAACCCTAAAAATGCTAAAACCCTAGAAAACTCTAAAAACTCCTAAAAACCTAAAAAACACTAGAAAACCCTAGAAAAATCCTAAAAACCCTAGAAAACCCTAAAAAACACTAGAAAAGCATAGAAAACCCGAAAAAACAATAAAAAAACCCAAGAAAAACCTAAAAACCCTAAAAAACTCTTAAAACTCTAGAAAATCCTAGAAAACCGCAAAAAATCCTAGAAAACCGTAAAAAATCCAAGAAAATCTTAGAAAACACTAAAAAATCCTAAAACCCTAAGAATCATAGAAAATCCTAAAAAATCCTACAAATCCTTAAAAAATCCTAAAAACCCTAGAAAAACCTTAAAAAACCCGAGAAAACCCTAAAACCCATAAAACCTTAAAAAATACTAAAAACCCTAAAAAACACTAAAAAACGCTAAAATCCTAGAAAACTCTAAAAAACACTAAACCCTAGAAAACTCTAAAAATCCTAAAAACACTAGAAAACCCTAGAAAAATCCTAAAAATCCTAGAAAACCCTAAAAAACACTAGAAAACCCTAAAAAACAATAAAAACCCAAGAAAAACCTAAAAGCCCTAAAAACAAAAAACCACTAGAAAACCCTAAAAAATCCTAAAAACCCCAGAAAACCTTAGAAAACACTAAAAAACCCTAAGAATCATAGAAAACCCTAAAAAACCTAAAAAATCCTAAAAACCCTAAAAAACCTACAAATCCCTAAAAACCCTTAAAACCTTAAAAACCCTAAAAACTCTAGAAAATCGTAAACAATACTAAAAACCCTAAATAATGCTAAAAACCCTAGAAAATTCTATAAAATCCTAAAAGCCGTAAAAAAAACCCTAAACAATCTTAGAAAACCCTAGAAAACCCTAAAAACCCCCTAAAAACCCAAGAAAATCCTTAAAAACCCAAGAAAATCCTTAAAAACTCTAAGAAACCCTTAAAAAGACTAAAAACCCAAGAAAACCCTAAAAAACTAAAAGCCCCTAGAAAATCCTAAAAAATCCTAAAAACCCTAGAAAACCCTAAAAACACAAAAAACACTAAAAAACTCTAAAAACCACTAGAAAACCCTAAAAAATCATAGAAAACCCTAACAAACCTAGAAAACCCTAAAAAACCCTAAAAACTCTAGAAAATTCTAACAAACCCTACAAAACCCTAAAAAACCCAAAAAACCCCAAAATACCTAAAAACCCTAGAAAACCTTAAAAACTCTAGAAAACCCTATAAAACCTAAAAACCCTAGAAAACATTAAAAACCTAGAAAGCGCTAAAATAACCATAAAAAAGTTTTTAGTGTTTTTTGGGTTTTTTAGTGTTTTCTATGGTTTTTAGGATTTTTTAGGGTTTTCTAGGGTTTTTAGTTTTTTAGGGTTTTTAGGGTTTTCCTGTATTTTAGTGTTTTTAGGGTTTCTTAGGGTTTTTAAGGTTTTCTAGGGTTTCTAAAGTTTTTTTACGGTTTTCTAGGGTTTTTAGTGTTTTAGGGTTTCTTAGGGTTTTTTAAGGTTTTCTAGGGTTTCTAAATTTTTTAGGGTTTTCTAGGGTTTTCAGGGTTTTCTAGGGTTTTATGGTTTTTCTAGGGTTTTTCGGATATCTAGGGTTTTCTAGGGTTTTTAGGTTTTTTAGAGTTTTCTAGGGTTTTTAGTGTTTTTAGGGTTTTTTAGGATTTTCTAGGGGTTTTAGGGATTTTTAAGGTTTTAAGGGATATTTAGGGTTTTCTAGGGTTTTTTAGGGTTTTTGGATTTCTAGGGTTTTCTAGAATTTTTAGGATTTTTTAGAGTTTTCTAGGATTTTTTAGGTATTTTAGGATTTTCTATTATTCTTAGAGTTTTTTAGGGTTTTCTAAGGTTTTCTAGGGTTTTTTGGAGTTTTCTAGGATTTTCTAGAGTTCTTAAATTTTTTTAGGGTTTTCTAGGGTTTTTCAGAATTCTCTAGGGTTTTTAGCATTTTCTACAGTTTTTAGGGATTTCTAGGGTTTTCTAGGGTTTTTTAGGATTCTCTAGGGTTTTCTAGCGTTTTCTCAGGTTTTGTAGTTTTTTTAGTGATCTTAGGGAGTTTTAGAGTTTTTTAGGGTTTTCTCGGATTTTTTAGGGTTTTTAGTGTTTTTAGGGTTTTCTAGGGTTTTTAGGGTTTTTAGGGTTTTTAGGGTTTTTTAGATTTTTTAGGGTTTTCTATGATATTTTTAGGGTTTTTTAGCGTTTTCTAAGCTTTTCTAGGGTTTTTTCCGGTTTTCTAGGATTTTTTGGGGTTTTTCTAGAGTATTTTAGGATTTTCTAGGGTTTATAGCATTTTCTAGGGTTTTTTAGGGATTTTTAGGGTTTCTAGGGTTTTGTAGCGTTTTCTAAGATTTTGTTGTTTTTTTAGTGTTTGATTTTTTAGGGTTTTTGGATTTCTAGGGTTTTCTAGAATTTTCAGGATTTTTTAGGGTTTTCTAGGATTTTTTTAGGTTTTTTAGGATTTTCTATTATTCTTAGAGTTTTTTAGGATTTTCTAAGGTTTTCTAGGATTTTTTGGAGTTTTCTAGGATTTTCTAGAGTTCTTAAAATTTTTTAGGGTTTTCTAGGGTTTTTCAGAATTCTCTAGGGTTTTTAGCATTTTCTACAGTTTTTAGGGATTTCTAGGGTTTTCTAGGGTTTTTTAGGATTCTCTAGGGTTTTCTAGCGTTTTCTCAGGTTTTGTAGTTTTTTTTAGTGATCTTAGGGAGTTTTAGAGTTTTTTAGGGTTTTCTCGGATTTTTTAGGGTTTTTAGTGTTTTTAGGGTTTTCTAGGGTTTTTATGATTTTTAGGGTTTTTAGGGTTTTTTAGATTTTTTAGGGTTTTCTATGATATTTTTAGGGTTTTTTAGCGTTTTCTAAGCTTTTCTAGGGTTTTTTCCGGTTTTCTAGGATTTTTTGGGGTTTTCTAGGGTTTCTAGAGTTTTTAGAGTTTTTAGGGTTTTCTAGGGTTTTTTAGGATTTTCTAGGGTTTTTTAGGGATTTTTAGGGTTTCTAGGATTTTGTAGCGTTTTCTAAGATTTTGTTGTTTTTTTAGTGTTTTCTAGGGTATTTTAGGATTTTCTAGGGTCTTTTAAAGTTTTTTCGATTTTTAGGGTATTTAGGATTTTCTAGGGTTTTTTAGGGTTTTCTAGGGTTTTTCTAGGGTTTTTAAGATTTTTTTTAGGATTTTCTAGGTATTTTAGATTTTTTAGGGTTTTCTTAGGGTTTAGGGTTTAAGGGTTTAGGGTTCAGTGTTTTTTAGGGTTTTCTAGGATCTTTTAGGTTTTTTATGGTTTTCTGTGATTCTTTGGGTTTATTATGGTTTTCTAAGGTTTTCTAGAGTTTTTGGGGTTTTTAAGGGTTTTCTAGAGTTCTTAGAGTTTTTTAGGATTTTCTAGAGTTTTATAGGATTTTCTATCGTTTTTTAGGATTTTCTAGGGTTGTTAGAGTTTTTTAGGGTTTTCTAGGGTTTTTAGGGGTTTCTAGGGTTTTTTTAGGGATTTCTAAAGTTTTTTAGGTTTTTTAGGGTTTTGTTTACGGTTTTTAGGGTTTTCTTTAGGTTTTTTAGGGTTTTCTAGGGTTTTTAGGGTTTTCTAAGGTTTTTAGGGATTTCTAGGGTTTTTTAGAATTCTCTAGGGTTTTTTCACATTTTCTAGGATTTTTTAGGGTTTTCTAGGGTTTCTCGAGTTTTCTAGGGTTTTTTAGGGTTTTTAGGTTTTCTAAGGTTTTTTAGGAATTTCTAGGGTTTTTTTTAGGGGTTTTAGGGTTTTCTAGGGTTTTTTTAGGTTAAAAACTCTAAACAAGCCTAAAAACCATAGAAAACCCTTAAAAGCCCTAAAAATTCTAGAAAATCTTAGAAAACCCTAAAAAACCCTAAAAATCACTAGAAAACCATACAAAAACCATAACAACGATAGAAAACCTTAAAAAACCCTAACAACGATAGAAAACCCTAAAAAATCCTAAAAAGCTTAAAAAATACTAGAAAACTTAAAAAACTCTAAAAATCCCTAAAAAAACCCTACGAATCATAGAAAATCCTAAAAAACCTAAATCATAGAAAATCCTAAAAAACCTAAAAAATCCTAAAAAATCCTAGAAAACACTAAAAAAATCCTAAAAACCCTAGAAAACCATAAAACCCTTAAAACCTAAAAAACCCTTAAAACCTTAAAAAACACTAAAAACCCTAAAAAAACCCTAAAAATGCTAAAACCGTAGAAAACTCTAAAAACTCCTAAAAACCTAAAAAACACTAGAAAACCCTAGAAAAATCCTAAAAACCCTAGAAAACCCTAAAAAACACTAGAAAACCATAGAAAACCCGAAAAAACAATAAAAACCCAAGAAAAACCTAAAAACCTTAAAAAACTCTTAAAACTCTAGAAAACCCTAGAAAACCGCAAAAAATCCTAGAAAACCGTAAAAAACCCCAGAAAACCTTAGAAAACACTAAAAAATCCTAAAAACCCTAAGAATTATAGAAAACCCTAAAAAACCTAAAAAATCCTACAAAACCCTAAAAAATCCTAAAAACCCTAGAAAACCCTAAAAAACCCGAGAAAACCCTAAAACCCATAAAACCTTAAAAAACACTAAAAACCCTAAAAAACACTAAAAACGCTAAAACCCTAGAAAACTCTAAAAAACACTAAACCCTAGAAAACTCTAAAAAATCCTAAAAACCTAAAAAACACTAGAAAAATCCTAAAAACCCTAGAAAACCCTAAAAAACACTAGAAAACCATAGAAAACCCTAAAAAACACTAGAAAACCATAGAAAACCCTAAAAAACAATAAAAACCCAAGAAAAACCTACAAGCCCTAAAAAACAAAAAACCCCTAGAAAACCCTAAAAAATCCTAAAAACCCTAGAAAACCTTAGAAAACACTAAAAAACCCTAAGAATCATAGAAAACCCTAAAAAACCTAAAAAATCCTAAAAACCCTAGAAAACCCTAAAAAACCCTACAAATCCCTAAAAACCCTTAAAACCTTAAAAACCCTAAAAACTCTAGAAAATCGTAAAAAACACTAAAAACACTATAAAACACTAAAAAATCCTAAAAACCCTAGAAAATTCTAAAAAATCCTAAAAGCCATAAAAAAAAACCCTAAACAATCCTAGAAAACCCTAAACCCCCCCCCCTAAAAACCCTAGAAAATCCTTAAAAACTCTAAGAAACCCTTAAAAAGACTAAAAACCCAAGAAAACCCTAAAAAAACTAAAAGCCCCTAGAAAATCCTAAAAAATCCTAAAAACCCTAGAAAACCCTAAAAACACAAAAAACAAAAAAAACTCTAAAAACCACTAGAAAACCCTAAAAAATCATAGAAAACCCTAACAAACCTAGAAAACCCTAAAAAACCCTAAAAACTCTAGAAAATTCTAACAAACCCTACAAAACTATAAAATACACTAAAACCCCTAGAGAATCCTAAAAACTCCTAAAAAACCCTAAAAACCCCAGAATACCCTAGAAAACCCTAGAAAACCTTAAAAACTCTAGAAAACCCTATAAAACCCTAAAAACCCTGGAAAACATTAAAAACCTAGAAAGCGCTAAAATTACCATAAAAAAGTTTTTAGTGTTTTTTGGGTTTTTTAGTGTTTTCTATGGTTTTTAGGATTTTTTAGGGTTTTCTAGGGTTTTTAGTTTTTTAGGGTTTTTAGGGTTTTCTTGTGTTTTTAGTGTTTTTAGGGTTTCTTAGGGTTTTTAAGGTTTTCTAGGGTTTCTAAAGTTTTTTTAGGGTTTTCTAGGGTTTTTAGTGTTTTAGGGTTTCTTAGGGTTTTTTAAGGTTTTCTAGGGTTTCTAAATTTTTTAGGGTTTTCTAGGGTTTTCAGGGTTTTCTAGGGTTTTATGGTTTTTCTAGGGTTTTTTAGGTTTTTAGGTTTTTTAGAGTTTTCTAGGGTTTTTAGTGTTTTTAGGGTTTTTTAGGATTTTCTAGGGGTTTTAGGGATTTTTAAGGTTTTAAGGGATATTTAGGGTTTTCTAGGATTTTTTAGGGTTTTTGGATTTCTAGGGTTTTCTAGAATTTTTAGGATTTTTTAGGGTTTTCTAGGATTTTTTTTGGTTTTTTAGGATTTTCTATTATTCTTAGAGTTTTTTAGGGTTTTCTAGGGTTTTTCTGAATTCTCTAGGGTTTTTAGCATTTTCTACAGTTTTTAGGGATTTCTAGGGTTTTCTAGGGTTTTTTAGGATTCTCTAGGGTTTTCTAGCGTTTTCTCAGGTTTTGTAGTTTTTTTAGTGATCTTAGGGTGTTTTAGATTTTTTTAGGGTTTTCTCAGATTTTTTAGGGTTTTTAGTGTTTTTAGGGTTTTCTAGGGTTTTTATGATTTTTTAGGGTTTTTAGGGGTTTTTAGATTTTTTAGGGTTTTCTATGATTTTTTTAGGGTTTTTAGCGTTTTCTAAGCTTTTCTAGGGTTTTTTCCGGTTTTCTAGGATTTTTTGGGGTTTTCTAGGGTTTCTAGAGTTTTTAGAGTTTTTAGGGTTTTCTAGGGTTTTTTAGGATTTTCTAGGGTTTTTTAGGGATTTTTAGGGTTTCTAGGATTTTGTAGCGTTTTCTAAGATTTTGTTGTTTTTTTAGTGTTTTCTAGGGTATTTTAGGATTTTCTAGGGTCTTTTAAAGTTTTTTCGATTTTTAGGGTATTTAGGATTTTCTAGGGTTTTAGGGTTTTTTGGATTTTTAGGGTTTTTTGAATTTTCTAGGGTTTTTTAGGGTTTTCTAGGGTTTTTCTAGGGTTTTTAAGATTTTTTTTAGGATTTTCTAGGTATTTTAGATTTTTTAGGCTTTTCTTAGGGTTTAGGGTTCAGTGTTTTTTAGGGTTTTCTAGGATCTTTTAGGTTTTTTATGGTTTTCTGTGATTCTTTGGGTTTATTATGGTTTTCTAAGGTTTTCTAGAGTTTTTGGGGTTTTTTAGGGTTTTCTAGAGTTCTTAGAGTTTTTTAGGGTTTTCTAGAGTTTTATAGGATTTTCTATCGTTTTTTAGGATTTTCTAGGGTTGTTAGAGTTTTATAGGGTTTTCTAGGGTTTTTAGGGGTTTCTAGGGTTTTTTAGGGATTTCTAAAGTTTTTTAGGTTTTTTAGGGTTTTGTTTACGGTTTTTAGGGTTTTCCTTAGGTTTTTTAGGGTTTTCTAGGGTTTTTAGGTTTTTCTAAGGTTTTTAGGGATTTCTAGGGTTTTTTAGAATTCTCTAGGGTTTTTTCACATTTTCTAGGATTTTTTAGGGATTTCTAGGGTTTTTTAGAGTTTTTAGGGTTTTCTAGGGTTTTTTAGGATTTTCTAGGGTTTTTTAGGGATTTTTAGGGTTTCTAGGATTTTGTAGCGTTTTCTAAGATTTTGTTGTTTTTTTAGTGTTTTCTAGGGTATTTTATGATTTTCTAGGGTCTTTTAAAGTTTTTTCGATTTTTAGGGTATTTAGGATTTTCTAGGGTTTTAGGGTTTTTTGGGTTTTTAGGGTTTTTTAGGGTTTTCTAGGGTTTTTCTAGGGTTTTTAAGATTTTTTTTAGGATTTTCTAGGTATTTTAGATTTTTTAGGGTTTTCTTAGGGTTTAGGGTTCAGTGTTTTTTAAGGTTTTCTAGGATCTTTTAGGTTTTTTATGGTTTTCTGTGATTCTTTGGGTTTATTATGGTTTTCTAAGGTTTTCTAGAGTTTTTGGGGTTTTTTAGGGTTTTCTAGAGTTATTAGAGTTTTTTAGGGTTTTCTAGAGTTTTATAGGATTTTCTATCGTTTTTTAGGATTTTCTAGGGTTGTTAGAGTTTTATAGGGTTTTTAGGGGTTTCTAGGGTTTTTTTAGGGATTTCTAAAGTTTTTTAGGTTTTTTAGGGTTTTGTTTACAGTTTTTAGGGTTTTCTTTAGGTTTTTTAGGGTTTTCTAGGGTTTTTAGGGTTTTCTAAGGTTTTTAGGGATTTCTAGGGTTTTTTAGAATTCTCTAGGGTTTTTTCACATTTTCTAGGATTTTTTAGGGTTTTCTAGGGTTTCTCGAGTTTTCTAGGGTTTTTTAGGGTTTTTAGGTTTTCTAAGGTTTTTTAGGAATTTCTAGGGTTTTTTTTAGGGGTTTTAGGGTTTTCTAGGGTTTTTTTGGGTTAAAAACTCTAAACAAGCCTAAAAACCATAGAAAACCCTTAAAAGCCCTAAAAATTCTAGAAAATCTTAGAAAACCCTAAAAATCACTAGAAAACCATACAAAAACCATAACAACGATAGAAAACCTTAAAAAACCCTAACAACGATAGAAAACCCTAAAAAATCCTAAAAAGCTTAAAAAATACTAGAAAACTTAAAAAACTCTAAAAATCCCTAAAAAAACCCTACGAATCATAGAAAATCCTAAAAAACCTAAATCATAGAAAATCCTAAAAAACCTAAAAAATCCTAAAAAATCCTAGAAAACACTAAAAAATCCTAAAAACCCTAGAAAACCCTAAAACCCTTAAAACCTAAAAAACCCTTAAAACCTTTAAAAACACTAAAAACCCTAAAAAAACCCTAAAAATGCTAAAACCGTAGAAAACTCTAAAAACTCCTAAAAACCTAAAAAACACTAGAAAACCCTAGAAAATTCCTAAAAACCCTAGAAAACCCTAAAAAACACTAGAAAACCCTAGAAAACCATAGAAAACCCGAAAAAACAATAAAAACCAAGAAAAACCTAAAAACCTTAAAAAACTCTTAAAACTCTAGAAAACCCTAGAAAACCGCAAAAAATCCTAGAAAACCGTAAAAAACCCAGAAAACCTTAGAAAACACTAAAAAATCCTAAAAACCCTAAGAATCATAGAAAACCCTAAAAAACCTAAAAAATCCTACAAAACCCTAAAAAATCCTAAAAACCCTAGAAAGCCCTAAAAAACCCGAGAAAACCCTAAAACCCATAAAACCTTAAAAAACACTAAAAACCCTAAAAAACACTAAAAAACGCTAAAACCCTAGAAAACTCTAAAAAACACTAAACCCTAGAAAACTCTAAAAAATCCTAAAAACCTAAAAAACACTAGAAAACCCTAGAAAAATCCTAAAAACCCTAGAAAACCCTAAAAAACACTAGAAAATCATAGAAAACCCTAAAAAACAATAAAAACCCAAGAAAAACCTACAAGCCCTAAAAAACAAAAAACCCCTAGAAAACCCTAAAAAATCCTAAAAACCCTAGAAAACCTTAGAAAACACTAAAAAACCCTAAGAATCATAGAAAACCCTAAAAACCTAAAAAGTCCTAAAAACCCTAGAAAACCCTAAAAAACCCTACAAATCCCTAAAAACCCTTAAAACCTTAAAAACCCTAAAACTCTAGAAAATCGTAAAAAACACTAAAAACCCTATAAAACACTAAAAAATCCTAAAAACCCTAGAAAATTCTAAAAAATCATAAAAGCCGTAAAAAAAACCCTAAACAATCCTAGAAAACCCTAAAAACCCTAGAAAATCCTTAAAAACTATAAGAAACCCTTAAAAAGACTAAAAACCCAAGAAAACCCTAAATTTTCTAGGGTTTTTAGGGTTTTTTGGGTTTTCTAGGGTTTTAAATTTTTTTAGAGTTTTCTAGGATTTTTTTTAGGTTTTTTAGGGTTTTCTAGGATCTTTTAGGTTTTTTAATGTTTTCTGTGATTCTTTGGATTTATTATGGTTTTCTAAGGTTTTCTAGAGTTTTTGGGGTTTTTTAGGGTTTTCTAGAGTTCTTAGAGTTTTTTAGGGTTTTCTAGAGTTTTATAGGATTTTCTATCGTTTTTTAGGATTTTCTAGGGTTGTTAGAGTTTTTTAGGGTTTTCTAGGGTTTTTAGGGTTTTCTAGGGTTTTTTAGGGATTTCTAAAGTTTTTTAGGTTTTTTAGGGTTTTGTTTAGGGTTTTTAGGGTTTTCTTTTTAGGGTTTTCTAAGGTTTTTAGGGATTTCTAGGGTTTTTTAAAATTCTCTAGGGTTTTTTCGCATTTTCTAGGATTTTTTAGGGTTTTCTAGGGTTTCTCGAGTTTTCTAGGGTTTTTTAGGGTTTTTAGGTTTTCTAGGGTTTTTAGGAATTTCTAGGGTTGTTTTTAGGGGTTTTAGGGTTTTTTTCGCGATTTCCAGGGTTTTTTTGGGTTAAAAACTTTAAACAACCCTAAAAACCATAGAAAAACCCTTAAAAGCCCTAAAAATTCTAGAAAATCTTAGAAACCCCTAAAAAACCCTAAAAATCACTAGAAAACCATACAAAAAAACCATAACAACGATAGAAAACCTTAAAAAACCCTAACAACGATAGAAAACCCTAAAAAATCCTAAAAAGCTTAAAAAATACTAGAAAACTTAAAAAACTCTAAAAATCCCTAAGAAAACCCTACGAATCATAGAAAATCCTAAAAAACCTTTCATAGAAAATCCTAAATAACCTAAAAAATCCTAAAAAATCCTAGAAAACACTAAAAAATCCTAAAAACCCTAGAAAACCCTAAAACCCTTAAAACCTAAAAAACCTTAAAAAACCCGTAAAACCTTAAAAAACACTAAAAACCCTAAAAAAACCCTAAAAATGCAAAAACCCGAGAAAACTCTAAAAACTCCTAAAAACCTAAAAAACACTAAAAAACCATAGAAAAATCCTAAAAACCCTAGAAAACCCTAAAAAAACACTAGAAAACCCTAGAAAACCATAGAAAACCCGAAAAAACAATAAAAAAACCCAAGAAAAACCTAAAAACCCTAAAAAACTTTTAAAACTCTAGAAAACCCTGGAAAACCGCAAAAAATCCTAGAAAACCGTGAAAAACCCCAGAAAACCTTAGAAAACACTAAAAAATCCTAAAAACCCTAAGAATCATAGAAAACCCTAAAAAACCTAAAAAATCCTACAAAACCCTAAAAAATCCTAAAAACCCTAGAAAACCCTAAAAAATCCGAGAAAATCCTAAAACCCATAAAACCTTAAAAAACACTAAAAACCCTAAAAAACACTAAAAAATGCTAAAACCCTAGAAAACTCTAAAAAACACTAAACCCTAGAAAACTCTAAAAAATCCTAAAAACCTAAAAAACACTAGAAAACCCTAGAAAAATCCTAAAAATCCTAGAAAACCCTAAAAAACACTAGAAAACCATAGAAAACCCTAAAAAACAATAAAACCCAAGAAAAACCTAAAAGCCCTAAAAAACAAAAAACCCCTAGAAAACCCTAAAAAATCCTAAAAACCCCAGAAAACCTTAGAAAACACTAAAAAATCCTAAGAATCATAGAAAACCCTAAAAAACCTAAAAAATCCTAAAAAATCCTAAAAACCCTAGAAAACCCTAAAAAACCTTACAAATCCCTAAAAACCCTTAAAACCTTAAAAACACTAAAAACTCTAGAAAACCGTAAAAAACACTAAAAACCCTAAATAATGCTAAAAACCCGATAAAACACTAAAAAATCCTAAAAACCCTAGAAAATTCTAAAATCCCTAGAAAAATCCTAAAAGCCGTAAAAAAAACCCTAAACAATCCTAGAAAACCCTAAAAAACCCTAAAAAAATCATAGAAAACCCTAACAAACCTAGAAAACCCTAAAAAACTCTAAAAACTCTAGAAAATTCTAACAAACCCTACAAAACTATAAAATACACTAAAACCCTTAGAGAATCCTAAAAACTCCTAAAAAACCCTAAAAACCCCAGAATACCCTAAAAACCCTAGAAAACCTTAAAAACTCTAGAAAACCGTAAAAACCCTAGAAAACGTTAAAAACCTAGAAAGCGCTAAAATAACCATAAAAAAGTTTTTAGTGTTTTTTGGGTTTTTTAGTGTTTTCTATGGTTTTTAGGATTTTTTAGGGTTTTCTAGGGTTCTTAGTTTGTTAGGGTTTTTAGGGTTTTCTTGTGTTTTTAGTGTTTTTAGGGTTTCTTAGGGTTTTTAAGGTTTTCTAGGGTTTCTAAAGTTTTTTTAGGGTTTTCTAGGGTTTTTAGTGATTTAGGGTTTCTTAGGGTTTTTTAAGGTTTTCTAGGGTTTCTAAATTTTTTAGGGTTTTCTAGGGTTTTCAGGGTTTTCTAGGGTTTTATGGTTTTTCTAGGGTTTTTCGGATTTCTAGGGTTTTTAGTGTTTTTAGGGTTTTTTAGGATTTTCTAGGGGTTTTAGGGATTTTTAAGGTTTTAAGGGATATTTAGGGTTTTCTAGGGTTTTTTAGGGTTTTTGGATTTCTAGGGTTTTCTAGAATTTTTAGGATTTTTTAGGGTTTTCTAGGATTTTTTTAGGTATTTTAGGATTTTCTATTATTCTTAGAGTTTTTTAGGGTTTTCTAAGGTTTTCTAGGGTTTTTTTGGAGTTTTCTAGGATTTTCTAGAGTTCTTAAAATTTTTTAGGATTTTCTAGGGTTTTTCAGGATTCTCTAGGGTTTTTAGCATTTTCTACGGTTTTTAGGGATTTCTAGGGTTTTCTAGGGTTTTTTAGGATTCTCTAGGGTTTTCTAGCGTTTTCTCAGGTTTTGTAGTTTTTTTAGTGATCTTAGGGCGTTTTAGAGTTTTTTAGGGTTTTCTCGGATTTTTTAGGGTTTTTAGTGTGTTTAGGGTTTTCTAGGGTTTTTATGATTTTTTAGGGTTTTCTATGATTTTTTAGGATTTTTTAGCGTTTTCTAAGCTTTTCTAGGGTTTTTTCCGGTTTTCTAGGATTTTTTGGGGTTTTCTAGGGTTTTTTAGGATTTTCTAGGGTTTTTAGCATTTTCTAGGGTGTTTTAGTGATTTTTAGGGATTTTTAGGGTTTTGTAGCGTTTTCTAAGATTTTGTTGTTTTTTTAGTGTTTTCTAGGGTATTTTAGGGTTTTCTAGGGTCTTTTAAAGTTTTTTCGATTTTTAGGGTATTTAGGATTTTCTAGGGTTTTTAGGGTTTTTTGGGTTTTCTAGGGTTTTTTGGGTTTTCTAGGGTTTTTTAGGGGTTTCTAGGGTTTTTCTAGGGTTTTTAAGATTTTTTTAGGATTTTCTAGATTTTTTAGATTTTTTAGGGTTTAGGGTTCAGTGTTTTTTAGGGTTTTCTAGGATCTTTTAGGTTTTTTATGGTTTTCTGTGATTCTTTGGGTTTATTATGGTTTTTTAAGGTTTTCTAGAGTTTTTGAGGTTTTTTAGGGGTTTCTAGAGTTCTTAGAGTTTTTTAGGGTTTTCTAGAGTTTTATACGATTTTCTATCGTTTTTAGGATTTTCTAGGGTTGTTAGAGTTTTTTAGGGTTTTCTAGGATTTTTAGTGTTTTCTAGGATTTTTTTAGGAATTTCTAAAGTTTTTTAGGTTTTTAGGGTTTTGTTTACGGTTTTTAGGGTTTTCAGGTTTTTTAGGATTTTCTAGTAGGGTTTTTAGGGTTTTCTAAGATTTTTAGGGATTTCTAGGGTTTTTTAGACTCTAGGGTTTTTTCGCATTTTCTAGGATTTTTTAGGGTTTTCTAGGGTTTCTCGAGTTTTCTAGGGTTTTTTTAGGGTTTTTAGGTTTTCTAGGGTTTTTTTTAGGGGTTTTAGGGTTTTTGTCGCGTTTTCTAGGGTTTTTTTTGGGTTAAAAACTCTAAAACAACCCTAAGTTTTTAGAAAACCCTTAAAAGCCCTAAAAATTCTAGAAAATCTTAGAAAACCCTAAAAAACCCTAAAAATCACTAGAAAACCATACAAAAAACCATAACAACGATAGAAAACTTTAAAAAACCCTAACAACAATAGAAAACCCTAAAAAATCCTAAAAAGCTTAAAAAATACTAGAAAACTTAAAAAACCCTAAAAATCCCTAAAAAAACCCTACGAATCATAGGAAATCCTAAAAACCTACATAGAAAATCCTAAAAAACCTAAAAAATCCTAAAAAATCCTAGAAAACACTAAAAAATCCTAAAAACCCTAGAAAACCCTAAAACCCTTAAAACCTAAAAAACCCTAAAAACCCCTAAAACCTTAAAATACACTAAAAACCCTAAAAAAACCCTAAAAATGCTAAAACCCTAGAAAACTCTAAAAACTCCTAAAAACCTAAAAAACACTAGAAAACCCTAGAAAAATCCTAAAAACCCTAGAAAACCCTAAAAAACACTAGAAAAGCATAGAAAACCCGAAAAAACAATAAAAAAACCCAAGAAAAACCTAAAAACCCTAAAAAACTCTTAAAACTCTAGAAAATCCTAGAAAACCGCAAAAAATCCTAGAAAACCGTAAAAAACCCCAGAAAATCTTAGAAAACACTAAAAAATCCTAAAACCCTAAGAATCATAGAAAATCCTAAAACACCTAAAAAATCCTACAAATCCTTAAAAAATCCTAAAAACCCTAGAAAAACCTTAAAAAACCCGAGAAAACCATAAAACCCATAAAACCTTAAAAAATACTAAAAACCCTAAAAAACACTAAAAAACGCTAAAATCCTAGAAAACTCTAAAAAACACTAAACCTTAGAAAACTCTAAAAAATCCTAAAAACCTAAAAAACACTAGAAAACCCTAGAAAAATCCTAAAAATCCTAGAAAACCCTAAAAAACACTAGAAAACCCTAAAAAACTATAAAAACCCAAGAAAAACCTAAAAGCCCTAAAAAACAAAAAACCACTAGAAAACCCTAAAAAATCCTAAAAACCCCAGAAAACCTTAGAAAACACTAAAAAACCCTAAGAATCATAGAAAACCCTAAAAAACCTAAAAAATCCTAAAAACCCTAAAAAACCCTAAAAAACCCTTCAAATCCCTAAAAACCCTTAAAACCTTAAAAACCCTAAAAACTCTAGAAAATCGTAAACAATACTAAAAACCCTAAATAATGCTAAAAACCCTAGAAAATTCTATAAAATCCTAAAAGCCGTAAAAAAAACCCTAAACAATCTTAGAAAATCCTAGAAAACCCTAAAAACCCCCTAAAAACCCAAGAAAACCCAAGAAAACCCTAAAAAACTAAAAGCCCCTAGAAAATCCTAAAAAATCCTAAAAACTCTAGAAAACCCTAAAAACACAAAAAACACTAAAAAACTCTAAAAACCACTAGAAAACCCTAAAAAATCATAGAAAACCCTAACAAACCTAGAAAACCCTAAAAACCCTAAAAACTCTAGAAAATTCTAACAAACCCTACAAAACCCTAAAAAACCCAAAAAACCCCAAAATACCCTAAAAACCCTAGAAAACCTTAAAAACTCTAGAAAACCCTATAAAACCCTAAAAACCCTAGAAAACATTAAAAACCTAGAAAGCGCTAAAATAACCATAAAAAAGTTTTTAGTGTTTTTTGGGTTTTTTAGTGTTTTCTATGGTTTTTAGGATTTTTTAGGGTTTTCTAGGGTTTTTAGTTTTTTAGGGTTTTTAGGGTTTTCCTGTATTTTTAGTGTTTTTAGGGTTTCTTAGGGTTTTTAAGGTTTTCTAGGGTTTCTAAAGTTTTTTTACGGTTTTCTAGGGTTTTTAGTGTTTTAGGGTTTCTTAGGGTTTTTTAAGGTTTTCTAGGGTTTCTAAATTTTTTAGGGTTTTCTAGGGTTTTCAGGGTTTTCTAGGGTTTTATGGTTTTTCTAGGGTTTTTCGGATATCTAGGGTTTTCTAGGGTTTTTAGGTTTTTTAGAGTTTTCTAGGGTTTTAGTGTTTTTAGGGTTTTTTAGGATTTTCTAGGGGTTTTAGGGATTTTTAAGGTTTTAAGGGATATTTAGGGTTTTCTAGGGTTTTTTAGGGTTTTTGGATTTCTAGGGTTTTCTAGAATTTTTAGGATTTTTTAGGGTTTTCTAGGATTTTTTTAGGTATTTTAGGATTTTCTATTATTCTTAGAGTTTTTTAGGGTTTTCTAAGGTTTTCTAGGGTTTTTTGGAGTTTTCTAGGATTTTCTAGAGTTCTTAAATTTTTTTAGGGTTTTCTAGGGTTTTTCAGAATTCTCTAGGGTTTTTAGCATTTTCTACAGTTTTTAGGGATTTCTAGGGTTTTCTAGGGTTTTTTAGGATTCTCTAGGGTTTTCTAGCGTTTTCTCAGGTTTTGTAGTTTTTTTTAGTGATCTTAGGGAGTTTTAGAGTTTTTTAGGGTTTTCTCGGATTTTTTAGGGTTTTTAGTGTTTTTAGGGTCTTCTAGGGTTTTTATGATTTTTAGGGTTTTTAGGGTTTTTTAGATTTTTAGGGTTTTCTATGATATTTTTAGGGTTTTTTAGCGTTTTCTAAGCTTTTCTAGGGTTTTTTCCGGTTTTCTAGGATTTTTTGGGGTTTTTCTAGAGTATTTTAGGATTTTCTAGGGTTTATAGCATTTTCTAGGGTTTTTTAGGGATTTTTAGGGTTTCTAGGGTTTTGTAGCGTTTTCTAAGATTTTGTTGTTTTTTTAGTGTTTGATTTTTTAGGGTTTTTGGATTTCTAGGGTTTTCTAGAATTTTCAGGATTTTTTAGGGTTTTCTAGGATTTTTTTAGGTTTTTTAGGATTTTCTATTATTCTTAGAGTTTTTTAGGATTTTCTAAGGTTTTCTAGGGTTTTTTGGAGTTTTCTAGGATTTTCTAGAGTTCTTAAAATTTTTTAGGGTTTTCTAGGGTTTTTCAGAATTCTCTAGGGGTTTTAGCATTTTCTACAGTTTTTAGGGATTTCTAGGGTTTTCTAGGGTTTTTTAGGATTCTCTAGGGTTTTCTAGCATTTTCTCAGGTTTTGTAGTTTTTTTTGGTGATCTTAGGGTGTTTTAGATTTTTTTAGGGTTTTCTCGGATTTTTTAGGGTTTTTAGTGTTTTTAGGGTTTTCTAGGGTTTTTATGATTTTTTAGGGTTTTTAGGGGTTTTTAGATTTTTTAGGGTTTTCTATGATTTTTTAGGGTTTTTTAGCGTTTTCTAAGCTTTTCTAGGGTTTTTTCCGGTTTTCTAGGATTTTTTGGGGTTTTCTAGGGTTTCTAGAGTTTTTAGAGTTTTTAGGGTTTTCTAGGGTTTTTTAGGATTTTCTAGGGTTTTTTAGGGATTTTTAGGGTTTCTAGGATTTTGTAGCGTTTTCTAAGATTTTGTTGTTTTTTTAGTGTTTTCTAGGGTATTTTAGGATTTTCTAGGGTCTTTTAAAGTTTTTTCGATTTTTAGGGTATTTAGGATTTTCTAGGGTTTTTTAGGGTTTTCTAGGGTTTTTCTAGGGTTTTTAAGATTTTTTTAGGATTTTCTAGGTATTTTAGATTTTTTAGGGTTTTCTTAGGGTTTAGGGTTTAGGGTTTAAGGGTTTAGGGTTCAGTGTTTTTTAGGGTTTTCTAGGATCTTTTAGGTTTTTTATGGTTTTCTGTGATTCTTTGGGTTTATTATGGTTTTCTAAGGTTTTCTAGAGTTTTTGGGGTTTTTAAGGGTTTTCTAGAGTTCTTAGAGTTTTTTAGGGTTTTCTAGAGTTTTATAGGATTTTCTATCGTTTTTTAGGATTTTCTAGGGTTGTTAGAGTTTTTTAGGGTTTTCTAGGGTTTTTAGGGGTTTCTAGGGTTTTTTTAGGGATTTCTAAAGTTTTTTAGGTTTTTTAGGGTTTTGTTTACGGTTTTTAGGGTTTTCTTTAGGTTTTTTAGGGTTTTCAAGGGTTTTTAGGGTTTTCTAAGGTTTTTAGGGATTTCTAGGGTTTTTTAGAATTCTCTAGGGTTTTTTCACATTTTCTAGGATTTTTTAGGGTTTTCTAGGGTTTCTCGAGTTTTCTAGGGTTTTTTAGGGTTTTTAGGTTTTCTAAGGTTTTTTAGGAATTTCTAGGGTTTTTTTTAGGGGTTTTAGGGTTTTCTAGGGTTTTTTTAGGTTAAAAACTCTAAACAAGCCTAAAAACCATAGAAAACCCTTAAAATCCTTAAAAATTCTAGAAAATCTTAGAAAACCCTAAAAAACCCTAAAAATCACTAGAAAACCATACAAAAACCATAACAACGATAGAAAACCTTAAAAAACCCTAACAACGATAGAAAACCCTAAAAAATCCTAAAAAGCTTAAAAAATACTAGAAAACTTAAAAAACTCTAAAAATCCCTAAAAAACCCTACGAATCATAGAAAATCCTAAAAAACCTAAATCATAGAAAATCCTAAAAAACCTAAAAAATCCTAAAAAATCCTAGAAAACACTAAAAAATCCTAAAAACCCTAGAAAACCATAAAACCCTTAAAACCTAAAAAACCCTTAAAACCTTAAAAAACACTAAAAACCCTAAAAAAACCCTAAAAATGCTAAAACCGTAGAAAACTCTAAAAACTCCTAAAAACCTAAAAAACACTAGAAAACCCTAGAAAAATCCTAAAAACCCTAGAAAACCCTAAAAAACACTAGAAAACCATAGAAAACCATAGAAAACCCGAAAAAACAATAAAAACCCAAGAAAAACCTAAAAACCTTAAAAAACTCTTAAAACTCTAGAAAACCCTAGAAAACCGCAAAAAATCCTAGAAAACCGTAAAAAACCCCAGAAAACCTTAGAAAACACTAAAAAATCCTAAAAACCCTAAGAATCATAGAAAACCCTAAAAAACCTAAAAAATCCTACAAAACCCTAAAAAATCCTAAAAACCCTAGAAAACCCTAAAAAACCCGAGAAAACCCTAAAACCCATAAAACCTTAAAAAACACTAAAAACCCTAAAAAACACTAAAAACGCTAAAACCCTAGAAAACTCTAAAAAACACTAAACCCTAGAAAACTCTAAAAAATCCTAAAAACCTAAAAAACACTAGAGTTTTATAGGATTTTCTATCGTTTTTTAGGATTTTCTAGGGTTGTTAGAGTTTTTTAGGGTTTTTAGGGGTTTCTAGGGTTTTTTTAGGGATTTCTAAAGTTTTTTAGGTTTTTTAGGGTTTTGTTTACAGTTTTTAGGGTTTTCTTTAGGTTTTTTAGGGTTTTCTAGGGTTTTTAGGGTTTTCTAAGGTTTTTAGGGATTTCTAGGGTTTTTTAGAATTTTCTAGGGTTTTTTCACATTTTCTAGGATTTTTTAGGGTTTTCTAGGGTTTCTCGAGTTTTCTAGGGTTTTTTAGGGTTTTTAGGTTTTCTAAGGTTTTTTAGGAATTTCTAGGGTTTTTTTAGGGGTTTTAGGGTTTTCTAGGGTTTTTTTGGGTTAAAAACTCTAAACAAGCCTAAAAACCATAGAAAACCCTTAAAAGCCCTAAAAATTCTAGAAAATCTTAGAAAACCCTAAAAAACCCTAAAAATCACTAGAAAACCATACAAAAACCATAACAACGATAGAAAACCTTAAAAAACCCTAACAACGATAGAAAACCCTAAAAAATCCTAAAAAGCTTAAAAAATACTAGAAAACTTAAAAAACTCTAAAAATCCCTAAAAAAACCCTACGAATCATAGAAAATCCTAAAAAACCTAAATCATAGAAAATCCTAAAAAACCTAAAAAATCCTAAAAAATCCTAGAAAACACTAAAAAATCCTAAAAACCCTAGAAAACCCTAAAACCCTTAAAACCTAAAAAACCCTTAAAACCTTTAAAAACACTAAAAACCCTAAAAAAACCCTAAAAATGCTAAAACCGTAGAAAACTCTAAAAACTCCTAAAAACCTAAAAAACACTAGAAAACCCTAGAAAAATCCTAAAAACCCTAGAAAACCCTAAAAAACACTAGAAAACCCTAGAAAACCATAGAAAACCCGAAAAAACAATAAAAACCCAAGAAAAACCTAAAAACCTTAAAAAACTCTTAAAACTCTAGAAAACCCTAGAAAACCGCAAAAAATCCTAGAAAACCGTAAAAAACCCCAGAAAACCTTAGAAAACAGTAAAAAATCCTAAAAACCCTAAGAATCATAGAAAACCCTAAAAAATCCTACAAAACCCTAAAAAATCCTAAAAACCCTAGAAAGCCCTAAAAATCCCGAGAAAACCCTAAAACCCATAAAACCTTAAAAAACACTAAAAACCCTAAAAAACACTAAAAAACGCTAAAACCCTAGAAAACTCTAAAAAACACTAAACCCTAGAAAACTCTAAAAAATCCTAAAAACCTAAAAAACACTAGAAAACCATAGAAAAATCCTAAAAACCCTAGAAAACCCTAAAAAACAATAAAAACCCAAGAAAAACCTACAAGCCCTAAAAAACAAAAAACCCCTAGAAAACCCTAAAAAATCCTAAAAACCCTAGAAAACCTTAGAAAACACTAAAAAACCCTAAGAATCATAGAAAACCCTAAAAACCTAAAAAGTCCTAAAAACCCTAGAAAACCCTAAAAAACCCTACAAATCCCTAAAAACCCTTAAAACCTTAAAAACCCTAAAAACTCTAGAAAATCGTAAAAAACACTAAAAACCCTATAAAACACTAAAAAATCCTAAAAACCCTAGAAAATTCTAAAAAATCATAAAAGCCGTAAAAAAAACCCTAAACAATCCTAGAAAACCCTAAAAACCCTAGAAAATCCTTAAAAACTATAAGAAACCCTTAAAAAGACTAAAAACCCAAGAAAACCCTAAATTTTCTAGGGTTTTTAGGGTTTTTTGGGTTTTCTAGGGTTTTAAATTTTTTTAGAGTTTTCTAGGATTTTTTTTAGGTTTTTTAGGGTTTTCTAGGATCTTTTAGGTTTTTTAATGTTTTCTGTGATTCTTTGGATTTATTATGGTTTTCTAAGGTTTTCTAGAGTTTTTGGGGTTTTTTAGGGTTTTCTAGAGTTCTTAGAGTTTTTTAGGGTTTTCTAGAGTTTTATAGGATTTTCTATCGTTTTTTAGGATTTTCTAGGGTTGTTAGAGTTTTTTAGGGTTTTCTAGGGTTTTTAGGGTTTTCTAGGGTTTTTTAGGGATTTCTAAAGTTTTTTAGGTTTTTTAGGGTTTTGTTTAGGGTTTTTAGGGTTTTCTTTTTAGGGTTTTCTAAGGTTTTTAGGGATTTCTAGGGTTTTTTAAAATTCTCTAGGGTTTTTTCGCATTTTCTAGGATTTTTTAGGGTTTTCTAGGGTTTCTCGAGTTTTCTAGGGTTTTTTAGGGTTTTTAGGTTTTCTAGGGTTTTTAGGAATTTCTAGGGTTGTTTTTAGGGGTTTTAGGGTTTTTTTCGCGATTTCCAGGGTTTTTTTGGGTTAAAAACTTTAAACAACCCTAAAAACCATAGAAAAACCCTTAAAAGCCCTAAAAATTCTAGAAAATCTTAGAAACCCCTAAAAAACCCTAAAAATCACTAGAAAACCATACAAAAAAACCATAACAACGATAGAAAACCTTAAAAAACCCTAACAACGATAGAAAACCCTAAAAAATCCTAAAAAGCTTAAAAAATACTAGAAAACTTAAAAAACTCTAAAAATCCCTAAGAAAACCCTACGAATCATAGAAAATCCTAAAAAACCTTTCATAGAAAATCCTAAATAACCTAAAAAATCCTAAAAAATCCTAGAAAACACTAAAAAATCCTAAAAACCCTAGAAAACCCTAAAACCCTTAAAACCTAAAAAACCTTAAAAAACCCGTAAAACCTTAAAAAACACTAAAAACCCTAAAAAAACCCTAAAAATGCAAAAACCCGAGAAAACTCTAAAAACTCCTAAAAACCTAAAAAACACTAAAAAACCATAGAAAAATCCTAAAAACCCTAGAAAACCCTAAAAAAACACTAGAAAACCCTAGAAAACCATAGAAAACCCGAAAAAACAATAAAAAAACCCAAGAAAAACCTAAAAACCCTAAAAAACTTTTAAAACTCTAGAAAACCCTGGAAAACCGCAAAAAATCCTAGAAAACCGTGAAAAACCCCAGAAAACCTTAGAAAACACTAAAAAATCCTAAAAACCCTAAGAATCATAGAAAACCCTAAAAAACCTAAAAAATCCTACAAAACCCTAAAAAATCCTAAAAACCCTAGAAAACCCTAAAAAATCCGAGAAAATCCTAAAACCCATAAAACCTTAAAAAACACTAAAAACCCTAAAAAACACTAAAAAATGCTAAAACCCTAGAAAACTCTAAAAAACACTAAACCCTAGAAAACTCTAAAAAATCCTAAAAACCTAAAAAACACTAGAAAACCCTAGAAAAATCCTAAAAATCCTAGAAAACCCTAAAAAACACTAGAAAACCATAGAAAACCCTAAAAAACAATAAAAACCCAAGAAAAACCTAAAAGCCCTAAAAAACAAAAAACCCCTAGAAAACCCTAAAAAATCCTAAAAACCCCAGAAAACCTTAGAAAACACTAAAAAATCCTAAGAATCATAGAAAACCCTAAAAAACCTAAAAAATCCTAAAAAATCCTAAAAACCCTAGAAAACCCTAAAAAACCTTACAAATCCCTAAAAACCCTTAAAACCTTAAAAACACTAAAAACTCTAGAAAACCGTAAAAAACACTAAAAACCCTAAATAATGCTAAAAACCCGATAAAACACTAAAAAATCCTAAAAACCCTAGAAAATTCTAAAATCCCTAGAAAAATCCTAAAAGCCGTAAAAAAAACCCTAAACAATCCTAGAAAACCCTAAAAAACCCTAAAAAAATCATAGAAAACCCTAACAAACCTAGAAAACCCTAAAAAACTCTAAAAACTCTAGAAAATTCTAACAAACCCTACAAAACTATAAAATACACTAAAACCCTTAGAGAATCCTAAAAACTCCTAAAAAACCCTAAAAACCCCAGAATACCCTAAAAACCCTAGAAAACCTTAAAAACTCTAGAAAACCGTAAAAACCCTAGAAAACGTTAAAAACCTAGAAAGCGCTAAAATAACCATAAAAAAGTTTTTAGTGTTTTTTGGGTTTTTTAGTGTTTTCTATGGTTTTTAGGATTTTTTAGGGTTTTCTAGGGTTCTTAGTTTGTTAGGGTTTTTAGGGTTTTCTTGTGTTTTTAGTGTTTTTAGGGTTTCTTAGGGTTTTTAAGGTTTTCTAGGGTTTCTAAAGTTTTTTTAGGGTTTTCTAGGGTTTTTAGTGATTTAGGGTTTCTTAGGGTTTTTTAAGGTTTTCTAGGGTTTCTAAATTTTTTAGGGTTTTCTAGGGTTTTCAGGGTTTTCTAGGGTTTTATGGTTTTTCTAGGGTTTTTCGGATTTCTAGGGTTTTTAGTGTTTTTAGGGTTTTTTAGGATTTTCTAGGGGTTTTAGGGATTTTTAAGGTTTTAAGGGATATTTAGGGTTTTCTAGGGTTTTTTAGGGTTTTTGGATTTCTAGGGTTTTCTAGAATTTTTAGGATTTTTTAGGGTTTTCTAGGATTTTTTTAGGTATTTTAGGATTTTCTATTATTCTTAGAGTTTTTTAGGGTTTTCTAAGGTTTTCTAGGGTTTTTTTGGAGTTTTCTAGGATTTTCTAGAGTTCTTAAAATTTTTTAGGATTTTCTAGGGTTTTTCAGGATTCTCTAGGGTTTTTAGCATTTTCTACGGTTTTTAGGGATTTCTAGGGTTTTCTAGGGTTTTTTAGGATTCTCTAGGGTTTTCTAGCGTTTTCTCAGGTTTTGTAGTTTTTTTAGTGATCTTAGGGCGTTTTAGAGTTTTTTAGGGTTTTCTCGGATTTTTTAGGGTTTTTAGTGTGTTTAGGGTTTTCTAGGGTTTTTATGATTTTTTAGGGTTTTCTATGATTTTTTAGGATTTTTTAGCGTTTTCTAAGCTTTTCTAGGGTTTTTTCCGGTTTTCTAGGATTTTTTGGGGTTTTCTAGGGTTTTTTAGGATTTTCTAGGGTTTTTAGCATTTTCTAGGGTGTTTTAGTGATTTTTAGGGATTTTTAGGGTTTTGTAGCGTTTTCTAAGATTTTGTTGTTTTTTTAGTGTTTTCTAGGGTATTTTAGGGTTTTCTAGGGTCTTTTAAAGTTTTTTCGATTTTTAGGGTATTTAGGATTTTCTAGGGTTTTTAGGGTTTTTTGGGTTTTCTAGGGTTTTTTGGGTTTTCTAGGGTTTTTTAGGGGTTTCTAGGGTTTTTCTAGGGTTTTTAAGATTTTTTTAGGATTTTCTAGATTTTTTAGATTTTTTAGGGTTTAGGGTTCAGTGTTTTTTAGGGTTTTCTAGGATCTTTTAGGTTTTTTATGGTTTTCTGTGATTCTTTGGGTTTATTATGGTTTTTTAAGGTTTTCTAGAGTTTTTGAGGTTTTTTAGGGGTTTCTAGAGTTCTTAGAGTTTTTTAGGGTTTTCTAGAGTTTTATACGATTTTCTATCGTTTTTTAGGATTTTCTAGGGTTGTTAGAGTTTTTTAGGGTTTTCTAGGATTTTTAGTGTTTTCTAGGATTTTTTTAGGAATTTCTAAAGTTTTTTAGGTTTTTTAGGGTTTTGTTTACGGTTTTTAGGGTTTTCAGGTTTTTTAGGATTTTCTAGTAGGGTTTTTAGGGTTTTCTAAGATTTTTAGGGATTTCTAGGGTTTTTTAGACTCTAGGGTTTTTTCGCATTTTCTAGGATTTTTTAGGGTTTTCTAGGGTTTCTCGAGTTTTCTAGGGTTTTTTTAGGGTTTTTAGGTTTTCTAGGGTTTTTTTTAGGGGTTTTAGGGTTTTTGTCGCGTTTTCTAGGGTTTTTTTTGGGTTAAAAACTCTAAAACAACCCTAAGTTTTTAGAAAACCCTTAAAAGCCCTAAAAATTCTAGAAAATCTTAGAAAACCCTAAAAAACCCTAAAAATCACTAGAAAACCATACAAAAAACCATAACAACGATAGAAAACTTTAAAAAACCCTAACAACAATAGAAAACCCTAAAAAATCCTAAAAAGCTTAAAAAATACTAGAAAACTTAAAAAACCCTAAAAATCCCTAAAAAAACCCTACGAATCATAGGAAATCCTAAAAACCTACATAGAAAATCCTAAAAAACCTAAAAAATCCTAAAAAATCCTAGAAAACACTAAAAAATCCTAAAAACCCTAGAAAACCCTAAAACCCTTAAAACCTAAAAAACCCTAAAAACCCCTAAAACCTTAAAATACACTAAAAACCCTAAAAAAACCCTAAAAATGCTAAAACCCTAGAAAACTCTAAAAACTCCTAAAAACCTAAAAAACACTAGAAAACCCTAGAAAAATCCTAAAAACCCTAGAAAACCCTAAAAAACACTAGAAAAGCATAGAAAACCCGAAAAAACAATAAAAAAACCCAAGAAAAACCTAAAAACCCTAAAAAACTCTTAAAACTCTAGAAAATCCTAGAAAACCGCAAAAAATCCTAGAAAACCGTAAAAAACCCCAGAAAATCTTAGAAAACACTAAAAAATCCTAAAACCCTAAGAATCATAGAAAATCCTAAAACACCTAAAAAATCCTACAAATCCTTAAAAAATCCTAAAAACCCTAGAAAAACCTTAAAAAACCCGAGAAAACCATAAAACCCATAAAACCTTAAAAAATACTAAAAACCCTAAAAAACACTAAAAAACGCTAAAATCCTAGAAAACTCTAAAAAACACTAAACCTTAGAAAACTCTAAAAAATCCTAAAAACCTAAAAAACACTAGAAAACCCTAGAAAAATCCTAAAAATCCTAGAAAACCCTAAAAAACACTAGAAAACCCTAAAAAACTATAAAAACCCAAGAAAAACCTAAAAGCCCTAAAAAACAAAAAACCACTAGAAAACCCTAAAAAATCCTAAAAACCCCAGAAAACCTTAGAAAACACTAAAAAACCCTAAGAATCATAGAAAACCCTAAAAAACCTAAAAAATCCTAAAAACCCTAAAAAACCCTAAAAAACCCTTCAAATCCCTAAAAACCCTTAAAACCTTAAAAACCCTAAAAACTCTAGAAAATCGTAAACAATACTAAAAACCCTAAATAATGCTAAAAACCCTAGAAAATTCTATAAAATCCTAAAAGCCGTAAAAAAAACCCTAAACAATCTTAGAAAATCCTAGAAAACCCTAAAAACCCCCTAAAAACCCAAGAAAACCCAAGAAAACCCTAAAAAACTAAAAGCCCCTAGAAAATCCTAAAAAATCCTAAAAACTCTAGAAAACCCTAAAAACACAAAAAACACTAAAAAACTCTAAAAACCACTAGAAAACCCTAAAAAATCATAGAAAACCCTAACAAACCTAGAAAACCCTAAAAACCCTAAAAACTCTAGAAAATTCTAACAAACCCTACAAAACCCTAAAAAACCCAAAAAACCCCAAAATACCCTAAAAACCCTAGAAAACCTTAAAAACTCTAGAAAACCCTATAAAACCCTAAAAACCCTAGAAAACATTAAAAACCTAGAAAGCGCTAAAATAACCATAAAAAAGTTTTTAGTGTTTTTTGGGTTTTTTAGTGTTTTCTATGGTTTTTAGGATTTTTTAGGGTTTTCTAGGGTTTTTAGTTTTTTAGGGTTTTTAGGGTTTTCCTGTATTTTTAGTGTTTTTAGGGTTTCTTAGGGTTTTTAAGGTTTTCTAGGGTTTCTAAAGTTTTTTTACGGTTTTCTAGGGTTTTTAGTGTTTTAGGGTTTCTTAGGGTTTTTTAAGGTTTTCTAGGGTTTCTAAATTTTTTAGGGTTTTCTAGGGTTTTCAGGGTTTTCTAGGGTTTTATGGTTTTTCTAGGGTTTTTCGGATATCTAGGGTTTTCTAGGGTTTTTAGGTTTTTTAGAGTTTTCTAGGGTTTTTAGTGTTTTTAGGGTTTTTTAGGATTTTCTAGGGGTTTTAGGGATTTTTAAGGTTTTAAGGGATATTTAGGGTTTTCTAGGGTTTTTTAGGGTTTTTGGATTTCTAGGGTTTTCTAGAATTTTTAGGATTTTTTAGGGTTTTCTAGGATTTTTTTAGGTATTTTAGGATTTTCTATTATTCTTAGAGTTTTTTAGGGTTTTCTAAGGTTTTCTAGGGTTTTTTGGAGTTTTCTAGGATTTTCTAGAGTTCTTAAATTTTTTTAGGGTTTTCTAGGGTTTTTCAGAATTCTCTAGGGTTTTTAGCATTTTCTACAGTTTTTAGGGATTTCTAGGGTTTTCTAGGGTTTTTTAGGATTCTCTAGGGTTTTCTAGCGTTTTCTCAGGTTTTGTAGTTTTTTTTAGTGATCTTAGGGAGTTTTAGAGTTTTTTAGGGTTTTCTCGGATTTTTTAGGGTTTTTAGTGTTTTTAGGGTCTTCTAGGGTTTTTATGATTTTTAGGGTTTTTAGGGTTTTTTAGATTTTTAGGGTTTTCTATGATATTTTTAGGGTTTTTTAGCGTTTTCTAAGCTTTTCTAGGGTTTTTTCCGGTTTTCTAGGATTTTTTGGGGTTTTTCTAGAGTATTTTAGGATTTTCTAGGGTTTATAGCATTTTCTAGGGTTTTTTAGGGATTTTTAGGGTTTCTAGGGTTTTGTAGCGTTTTCTAAGATTTTGTTGTTTTTTTAGTGTTTGATTTTTTAGGGTTTTTGGATTTCTAGGGTTTTCTAGAATTTTCAGGATTTTTTAGGGTTTTCTAGGATTTTTTTAGGTTTTTTAGGATTTTCTATTATTCTTAGAGTTTTTTAGGATTTTCTAAGGTTTTCTAGGGTTTTTTGGAGTTTTCTAGGATTTTCTAGAGTTCTTAAAATTTTTTAGGGTTTTCTAGGGTTTTTCAGAATTCTCTAGGGGTTTTAGCATTTTCTACAGTTTTTAGGGATTTCTAGGGTTTTCTAGGGTTTTTTAGGATTCTCTAGGGTTTTCTAGCATTTTCTCAGGTTTTGTAGTTTTTTTTGGTGATCTTAGGGTGTTTTAGATTTTTTTAGGGTTTTCTCGGATTTTTTAGGGTTTTTAGTGTTTTTAGGGTTTTCTAGGGTTTTTATGATTTTTTAGGGTTTTTAGGGGTTTTTAGATTTTTTAGGGTTTTCTATGATTTTTTAGGGTTTTTTAGCGTTTTCTAAGCTTTTCTAGGGTTTTTTCCGGTTTTCTAGGATTTTTTGGGGTTTTCTAGGGTTTCTAGAGTTTTTAGAGTTTTTAGGGTTTTCTAGGGTTTTTTAGGATTTTCTAGGGTTTTTTAGGGATTTTTAGGGTTTCTAGGATTTTGTAGCGTTTTCTAAGATTTTGTTGTTTTTTTAGTGTTTTCTAGGGTATTTTAGGATTTTCTAGGGTCTTTTAAAGTTTTTTCGATTTTTAGGGTATTTAGGATTTTCTAGGGTTTTTTAGGGTTTTCTAGGGTTTTTCTAGGGTTTTTAAGATTTTTTTAGGATTTTCTAGGTATTTTAGATTTTTTAGGGTTTTCTTAGGGTTTAGGGTTTAGGGTTTAAGGGTTTAGGGTTCAGTGTTTTTTAGGGTTTTCTAGGATCTTTTAGGTTTTTTATGGTTTTCTGTGATTCTTTGGGTTTATTATGGTTTTCTAAGGTTTTCTAGAGTTTTTGGGGTTTTTAAGGGTTTTCTAGAGTTCTTAGAGTTTTTTAGGGTTTTCTAGAGTTTTATAGGATTTTCTATCGTTTTTTAGGATTTTCTAGGGTTGTTAGAGTTTTTTAGGGTTTTCTAGGGTTTTTAGGGGTTTCTAGGGTTTTTTTAGGGATTTCTAAAGTTTTTTAGGTTTTTTAGGGTTTTGTTTACGGTTTTTAGGGTTTTCTTTAGGTTTTTTAGGGTTTTCAAGGGTTTTTAGGGTTTTCTAAGGTTTTTAGGGATTTCTAGGGTTTTTTAGAATTCTCTAGGGTTTTTTCACATTTTCTAGGATTTTTTAGGGTTTTCTAGGGTTTCTCGAGTTTTCTAGGGTTTTTTAGGGTTTTTAGGTTTTCTAAGGTTTTTTAGGAATTTCTAGGGTTTTTTTTAGGGGTTTTAGGGTTTTCTAGGGTTTTTTTAGGTTAAAAACTCTAAACAAGCCTAAAAACCATAGAAAACCCTTAAAATCCTTAAAAATTCTAGAAAATCTTAGAAAACCCTAAAAAACCCTAAAAATCACTAGAAAACCATACAAAAACCATAACAACGATAGAAAACCTTAAAAAACCCTAACAACGATAGAAAACCCTAAAAAATCCTAAAAAGCTTAAAAAATACTAGAAAACTTAAAAAACTCTAAAAATCCCTAAAAAACCCTACGAATCATAGAAAATCCTAAAAAACCTAAATCATAGAAAATCCTAAAAAACCTAAAAAATCCTAAAAAATCCTAGAAAACACTAAAAAATCCTAAAAACCCTAGAAAACCATAAAACCCTTAAAACCTAAAAAACCCTTAAAACCTTAAAAAACACTAAAAACCCTAAAAAAACCCTAAAAATGCTAAAACCGTAGAAAACTCTAAAAACTCCTAAAAACCTAAAAAACACTAGAAAACCCTAGAAAAATCCTAAAAACCCTAGAAAACCCTAAAAAACACTAGAAAACCATAGAAAACCATAGAAAACCCGAAAAAACAATAAAAACCCAAGAAAAACCTAAAAACCTTAAAAAACTCTTAAAACTCTAGAAAACCCTAGAAAACCGCAAAAAATCCTAGAAAACCGTAAAAAACCCCAGAAAACCTTAGAAAACACTAAAAAATCCTAAAAACCCTAAGAATCATAGAAAACCCTAAAAAACCTAAAAAATCCTACAAAACCCTAAAAAATCCTAAAAACCCTAGAAAACCCTAAAAAACCCGAGAAAACCCTAAAACCCATAAAACCTTAAAAAACACTAAAAACCCTAAAAAACACTAAAAACGCTAAAACCCTAGAAAACTCTAAAAAACACTAAACCCTAGAAAACTCTAAAAAATCCTAAAAACCTAAAAAACACTAGAGTTTTATAGGATTTTCTATCGTTTTTTAGGATTTTCTAGGGTTGTTAGAGTTTTTTAGGGTTTTTAGGGGTTTCTAGGGTTTTTTTAGGGATTTCTAAAGTTTTTTAGGTTTTTTAGGGTTTTGTTTACAGTTTTTAGGGTTTTCTTTAGGTTTTTTAGGGTTTTCTAGGGTTTTTAGGGTTTTCTAAGGTTTTTAGGGATTTCTAGGGTTTTTTAGAATTTTCTAGGGTTTTTTCACATTTTCTAGGATTTTTTAGGGTTTTCTAGGGTTTCTCGAGTTTTCTAGGGTTTTTTAGGGTTTTTAGGTTTTCTAAGGTTTTTTAGGAATTTCTAGGGTTTTTTTAGGGGTTTTAGGGTTTTCTAGGGTTTTTTTGGGTTAAAAACTCTAAACAAGCCTAAAAACCATAGAAAACCCTTAAAAGCCCTAAAAATTCTAGAAAATCTTAGAAAACCCTAAAAAACCCTAAAAATCACTAGAAAACCATACAAAAACCATAACAACGATAGAAAACCTTAAAAAACCCTAACAACGATAGAAAACCCTAAAAAATCCTAAAAAGCTTAAAAAATACTAGAAAACTTAAAAAACTCTAAAAATCCCTAAAAAAACCCTACGAATCATAGAAAATCCTAAAAAACCTAAATCATAGAAAATCCTAAAAAACCTAAAAAATCCTAAAAAATCCTAGAAAACACTAAAAAATCCTAAAAACCCTAGAAAACCCTAAAACCCTTAAAACCTAAAAAACCCTTAAAACCTTTAAAAACACTAAAAACCCTAAAAAAACCCTAAAAATGCTAAAACCGTAGAAAACTCTAAAAACTCCTAAAAACCTAAAAAACACTAGAAAACCCTAGAAAAATCCTAAAAACCCTAGAAAACCCTAAAAAACACTAGAAAACCCTAGAAAACCATAGAAAACCCGAAAAAACAATAAAAACCCAAGAAAAACCTAAAAACCTTAAAAAACTCTTAAAACTCTAGAAAACCCTAGAAAACCGCAAAAAATCCTAGAAAACCGTAAAAAACCCCAGAAAACCTTAGAAAACAGTAAAAAATCCTAAAAACCCTAAGAATCATAGAAAACCCTAAAAAATCCTACAAAACCCTAAAAAATCCTAAAAACCCTAGAAAGCCCTAAAAATCCCGAGAAAACCCTAAAACCCATAAAACCTTAAAAAACACTAAAAACCCTAAAAAACACTAAAAAACGCTAAAACCCTAGAAAACTCTAAAAAACACTAAACCCTAGAAAACTCTAAAAAATCCTAAAAACCTAAAAAACACTAGAAAACCATAGAAAAATCCTAAAAACCCTAGAAAACCCTAAAAAACAATAAAAACCCAAGAAAAACCTACAAGCCCTAAAAAACAAAAAACCCCTAGAAAACCCTAAAAAATCCTAAAAACCCTAGAAAACCTTAGAAAACACTAAAAAACCCTAAGAATCATAGAAAACCCTAAAAACCTAAAAAGTCCTAAAACCCTAGAAAACCCTAAAAAACCCTACAAATCCCTAAAAACCCTTAAAACCTTAAAAACCCTAAAAACTCTAGAAAATCGTAAAAAACACTAAAAACCCTATAAAACACTAAAAAATCCTAAAAACCCTAGAAAATTCTAAAAAATCATAAAAGCCGTAAAAAAAACCCTAAACAATCCTAGAAAACCCTAAAACCCCCCTAAAAACCCTAGAAAATCCTTAAAAACTATAAGAAACCCTTAAAAAGACTAAAAACCCAAGAAAACCCTAAAAAAACTAAAAGCCCCTAGAAAATCCTAAAAAATCCTAAAAACCCTAGAAAACCCTAAAAACACAAAAAACAAAAAAAAAACTCTAAAAACCACTAGAAAACCCTAAAAAATCATAGAAAACCCTAACAAACCTAGAAAACCCTAAAAAACCCTAAAAACTCTAGAAAATTCTAACAAACCCTACAAAACTATAAAATACACTAAAACCCCTAGAGAATCCTAAAAACTCCTAAAAAACCCTAAAAACCCCAGAATACCCTAGAAAACCCTAGAAAACCTTAAAAACTCTAGAAAACCCTATAAAACCCTAAAAACCCTGGAAAACATTAAAAACCTAGAAAGCGCTAAAATTACCATAAAAAAGTTTTTAGTGTTTTTTGGGTTTTTTAGTGTTTTCTATGGTTTTTAGGATTTTTTAGGGTTTTCTAGGGTTTTTAGTTTTTTAGGGTTTTTAGGGTTTTCTTGTGTTTTTAGTGTTTTTAGGGTTTCTTAGGGTTTTTAAGGTTTTCTAGGGTTTCTAAAGTTTTTTTAGGGTTTTCTAGGGTTTTTAGTGTTTTAGGGTTTCTTAGGGTTTTTTAAGGTTTTCTAGGGTTTCTAAATTTTTTAGGGTTTTCTAGGGTTTTATGGTTTTTCTAGGGTTTTATGGTTTTTCTAGGGTTTTTTAGGTTTTTAGGTTTTTTAGAGTTTTCTAGGGTTTTTAGTGTTTTTAGGGTTTTTTAGGATTTTCTAGGGGTTTTAGGGATTTTTAAGGTTTTAAGGGATATTTAGGGTTTTCTAGGATTTTTTAGGGTTTTTGGATTTCTAGGGTTTTCTAGAATTTTCAGGATTTTTTAGGGTTTTCTAGGATTTTTTTTGGTTTTTTAGGATTTTCTATTATTCTTAGAGTTTTTTAGGGTTTTCTAAGGTTTTCTAGGGTTTTTTGGAGTTTTCTAGGATTTTCTAGAGTTCTTAAAATTTTTTAGGGTTTTCTAGGGTTTTTCAGAATTCTCTAGGGTTTTTAGCATTTTCTACAGTTTTTAGGGATTTCTAGGGTTTTCTAGGGTTTTTTAGGATTCTCTAGGGTTTTCTAGCGTTTTCTCAGGTTTTGTAGTTTTTTTTAGTGATCTTAGGGTGTTTTAGATTTTTTTAGGGTTTTCTCAGATTTTTTAGGGTTTTTAGTGTTTTTAGGGTTTTCTAGGGTTTTTATGATTTTTTAGGGTTTTTAGGGGTTTTTAGATTTTTTAGGGTTTTCTATGATTTTTTTAGGGTTTTTAGCGTTTTCTAAGCTTTTCTAGGGTTTTTTCCGGTTTTCTAGGATTTTTTGGGGTTTTCTAGGGTTTCTAGAGTTTTTAGAGTTTTTAGGGTTTTCTAGGATTTTCTAGGGTTTTTAGCGTTTTCTAAGCTTTTCTAGGGTTTTTTCCGGTTTTCTAGGATTTTTTGGGGTTTTCTAGGGTTTCTAGAGTTTTTAGAGTTTTTAGGGTTTTCTAGGATTTTCTAGGGTTTTTTAGGGATTTTTAGGGTTTCTAGGATTTTGTAGCGTTTTCTAAGATTTTGTTGTTTTTTTAGTGTTTTCTAGGGTATTTTTGGATTTTCTAGGGTCTTTTAAAGTTTTTTCGATTTTTAGGGTATTTAGGATTTTCTAGGGTTTTAGGGTTTTTAGGGTTTTTTGGATTTTCTAGGGTTTTCTAGGGTTTTTCTAGGGTTTTTAAGATTTTTTTTAGGATTTTCTAGGTATTTTAGATTTTTTAGGGTTTTCTTAGGGTTTAGGGTTCAGTGTTTTTTAGGGTTTTCTAGGATCTTTTAGGTTTTTTATGGTTTTCTGTGATTCTTTGGGTTTATTATGGTTTTCTAAGGTTTTCTAGAGTTTTTGGGGTTTTTTAGGGTTTTCTAGAGTTCTTAGAGTTTTTTAGGGTTTTCTTTTTCTAAGGTTTTCTAGAATTTTTGGGGTTTTTTAGGGTTTTCTAGAGTTCTTAGAGTTTTTTAGGGTTTTCTAGAGTTTTATAGGATTTTCTATCGTTTTTTAGGATTTTCTAGGGTTGTTAGAGTTTTTTAGGGTTTTCTAGGGTTTTTAGGGGTTTCTAGGGTTTTTTTAGGGATTTCTAAAGTTTTTTAGGTTTTTTAGGGTTTTGTTTACGGTTTTTAGGGTTTTCTTAGGTTTTTTAGGGTTTTCTAGGGTTTTCTAAGGTTTTTAGGGATTTCTAGGGTTTTTTAGAATTCTCTAGGGTTTTTTCACATTTTCTAGGATTTTTTAGGGTTTTCTAGGGTTTCTTGAGTTTTCTAGGATTTTTTAGGGTTTTTAGGTTTTCTAAAGTTTTTTAGGAATTTCTAGGGTTTTTTTAGGGGTTTTAGGGTTTTCTAGGGTTTTTTTGGGTTAAAAACTCTAAACAAGCCTAAAAACCATAGAAAACCCTTAAAAGCCCTAAAAATTCTAGAAAATCTTAGAAAACCCTAAAAAACCTAAAAATCACTAGAAAACCCTAGAAAACCCTAAAACCCTTAAAACCTAAAAAACCCTTAAAACCTTAAAAAACACTAAAAACCCTAAAAAAACCCTAAAAATGCTAAAACCGTAGAAAACTCTAAAAACTCCTAAAAACCTAAAAAACATTAGAAAACCCTAGAAAAATCCTTAAAACCCTAAAAAACACTAGAAAACCCTAGAAAACCATAGAAAACCCGAAAAAACAATAAAAACCCAAGAAAAACCTAAAAACCTTAAAAAAACTCTTAAAACTCTAGAAAACCCTAGAAAACCGCAAAAAATCCTAGAAAACCGTAAAAAACCCCCGAAAACCTTAGAAAACACTAAAAAATCCTAAAAACCCTAAGAATCATAGAAAACCCTAAAAAACCTAAAAAATCCTACAAAACCCTAAAAAATCCTAAAAACCCTAGAAAACCCTAAAAACCCCGAGAAAACCCTAAAACCCATAAAACCTTAAAAAACACTAAAAACCCTAAAAAACACTAAAAAACGCTAAAACCCTAGAAAACTCTAAAAAACACTAAACCCTAGAAAACTCTAAAAAATCCTAAAAACCTAAAAAACACTAGAAAACCATAGAAAACCCTAAAAAACAATAAAAACCCAAGAAAAACCTACAAGCCCTAAAAAACAAAAAACCCCTAGAAAACCCTAAAAAATCCTAAAAACCCTAAAAAACCTTAGAAAACACTAAAAAACCCTAAGAATCATAGAAAACCCTAAAAACCTAAAAAGTCCTAAAAACCCTAGAAAACCCTAAAAAACCCTACAAATCCCTAAAAACCCTTAAAACCTTAAAAACCCTAAAAACTCTAGAAAATCGTAAAAAACACTAAAAACCCTATAAAACACTAAAAAATCCTAAAAACCCTAGAAAATTCTAAAAAATCATAAAAGCCGTAAAAAAAACCCTAAACAATCCTAGAAAACCCTAAAACCCCCCTAAAAACCCTAGAAAATCCTTAAAAACTCTAAGAAACCCTTAAAAAGACTAAAAACCCAAGAAAACCCTAAAAAAACTAAAAGCCCCTAGAAAATCCTAAAAAATCCTAAAAACCCTAGAAAACCCTAAAAACACAAAAAACAAAAAAAACTCTAAAAACCACTAGAAAACCCTAAAAAATCATAGAAAACCCTAACAAACCTAGAAAACCCTAAAAAACCCTAAAAACTCTAGAAAATTCTAACAAACCCTACAAAACTATAAAATACACTAAAACCCCTAGAGAATCCTAAAAACTCCTAAAAAACCCTAAAAACCCCAGAATACCCTAGAAAACCCTAGAAAACCTTAAAAACTCTAGAAAACCCTATAAAACCCTAAAAACCCTGGAAAACATTAAAAACCTAGAAAGCGCTAAATTAACCATAAAAAAGTTTTTAGTGTTTTTTGGGTTTTTTAGTGTTTTCTATGGTTTTTAGGATTTTTTAGGGTTTTCTAGGGTTTTTAGTTTTTTAGGGTTTTTAGGGTTTTCTTGTGTTTTTAGTGTTTTTAGGGTTTCTTAGGGTTTTTAAGGTTTTCTAGGGTTTCTAAAGTTTTTTTAGGGTTTTCTAGGGTTTTTAGTGTTTTAGGGTTTCTTAGGGTTTTTTAAGGTTTTCTAGGGTTTCTAAATTTTTTAGGGTTTTCTAGGGTTTTCAGGGTTTTCTAGGGTTTTATGGTTTTTCTAGGGTTTTTCGGATTTCTAGGGTTTTCTAGGATTTTTTAGGTTTTTAGGTTTTTAAGAGTTTTCTAGGGTTTTTAGTGTTTTTAGGGTTTTTTAGGATTTTCTAGGGGTTTTAGGGATTTTTAAGGTTTTAAGGGATATTTAGGGTTTTCTAGGATTTTTTAGGGTTTTTGGATTTCTAGGGTTTTCTAGAATTTTCAGGATTTTTTAGGGTTTTCTAGGATTTTTTTAGGTTTTTTAGGATTTTCTATTATTCTTAGAGTTTTTTAGGGTTTTCTAAGGTTTTCTAGGGTTTTTTGGAGTTTTCTAGGATTTTCTAGAGTTCTTAAAATTTTTTAGGATTTTCTAGGGTTTTTCAGAATTCTCTAGGGTTTTTAGCATTTTCTACAGTTTTTAGGGATTTCTAGGGTTTTCTAGGGATTTTTAGGATTCTCTAGGGTTTTCTAGCGTTTTCTCAGGTTTTGTAGTTTTTTTTAGTGATCTTAGGGTGTTTTAGATTTTTTTAGGGTTTTCTCGGATTTTTTAGGGTTTTTAGTGTTTTTAGGGTTTTCTAGGGTTTTTATGATTTTTTAGGGTTTTTAGGGGTTTTTAGATTTTTTAGGGTTTTCTATGATTTTTTTAGGGTTTTTAGCGTTTTCTAAGCTTTTCTAGGGTTTTTTCCGGTTTTCTAGGATTTTTTCGAGTTTTCTAGGGTTTCTAGAGTTTTTAGAGTTTTTAGGGTTTTCTAGGGTTTTTTAGGATTTTCTAGGGTTTTTTAGGTATTTTTAGGGTTTCTAGGATTTTGTAGCGTTTTCTAAGATTTTGTTGTTTTTTTAGTGTTTTCTAGGGTATTTTAGGATTTTCTAGGGTCTTTTAAAGTTTTTTCGATTTTTAGGGTATTTAGGATTTTCTAGGGTTTTAGGGTTTTTTGGGTTTTTAGGGTTTTTTGGATTTTCTAGGGTTTTTTAGGGTTTTCTAGGGTTTTTCTAGGGTTTTTAAGATTTTTTTTAGGATTTTCTAGGTATTTTAGATTTTTTAGGGTTTTCTTAGGGTTTAGGGTTCAGTGTTTTTTAGGGTTTTCTAGGATCTTTTAGGTTTTTTATGGTTTTCTGTGATTCTTTGGGTTTATTATGGTTTTCTAAGGTTTTCTAGAATTTTTGGGGTTTTTTAGGGTTTTCTAGAGTTCTTAGAGTTTTTTAGGGTTTTCTAGAGTTTTATAGGATTTTCTATCGTTTTTTAGGATTTTCTAGGGTTGTTAGAGTTTTTTAGGGTTTTCTAGGGTTTTTAGGGGTTTCTAGGGTTTTTTTAGGGATTTCTAAAGTTTTTTAGGTTTTTTAGGGTTTTGTTTACGGTTTTTAGGGTTTTCTTAGGTTTTTTAGGGTTTTCTAGGGTTTTCTAAGGTTTTTAGGGATTTCTAGGGTTTTTTAGAATTCTCTAGGGTTTTTTCACATTTTCTAGGATTTTTAGGGTTTTTTTAGGGTTTCTCAAGTTTTCTAGGATTTTTTAGGGTTTTTAGGTTTTCTAGGTTTTTTAGGAATTTCTAGGGTTTTTTTAGGGGTTTTAGGGTTTTCTAGGGTTTTTTTGGGTTAAAAACTCTAAACAAGCCTAAAAACCATAGAAAACCCTTAAAAGCCCTAAAAATTCTAGAAAATCTTAGAAAACCCTAAAAAACCTAAAAATCACTAGAAAACCATACAAAAACCATAACAACGATAGAAAACCTTAAAAAACCCTAACAACGATAGAAAACCCTAAAAAATCCTAAAAAGCTTAAAAAATACTAGAAAACTTAAAAAACTCTAAAAATCCCTAAAAAACCCCTACGAATCATAGAAAGTCCTAAAAACCCTATAAAACACTAAAAAGTCCTAAAAACCCTAGAAAATTCTAAAAAATCCTAAAAGCCGTAAAAAAAAAACCCTAAACAATCCTAGAAAACCCTAAAACCCCCCTAAAAACCCTAGAAAATCCTTAAAAACTCTAAGAAACCCTTAAAAAGACTAAAAACCCAAGAAAACCCTAAAAAAACTAAAAGCCCCTAGAAAATCCTAAAAAATCCTAAAAACCCTAGAAAACCCTAAAAACACAAAAAACAAAAAAAACTCTAAAAACCACTAGAAAACCCTAAAAACTCATAGAAAACCCTAACAAACCTAGAAAACCCTAAAAAACCCTAAAAACTCTAGAAAATTCTAACAAACCCTACAAAACTATAAAATACACTAAAACCCCTAGAGAATCCTAAAAACTCCTAAAAAACCCTAAAAACCCCAGAATACCCTAGAAAACCCTAGAAAACCTTAAAAACTCTAGAAAACCCTATAAAACCCTAAAAACCCTGGAAAACATTAAAAACCTAGAAAGCGCTAAAATAACCATAAAAAAGTTTTTAGTGTTTTTTGGGTTTTTTAGTGTTTTCTATGGTTTTTAGGATTTTTTAGGGTTTTCTAGGGTTTTTAGTTTTTTAGGGTTTTTAGGGTTTTCTTGTGTTTTTAGTGTTTTTAGGGTTTCTTAGGGTTTTTAAGGTTTTCTAGGGTTTCTAAAGTTTTTTTAGGGTTTTCTAGGGTTTTTAGTGTTTTAGGGTTTCTTAGGGTTTTTTAAGGTTTTCTAGGGTTTCTAAATTTTTAGGGTTTTCTAGGGTTTTCAGGGTTTTCTAGGGTTTTATGGTTTTTCTAGGGTTTTTTAGGTTTTTAGGTTTTTTAGAGTTTTCTAGGGTTTTTAGTGTTTTTAGGGTTTTTTAGGATTTTCTAGGGGTTTTAGGGATTTTTAAGGTTTTAAGGGATATTTAGGGTTTTTTAGGATTTTTTAGGGTTTTTGGATTTCTAGGGTTTTCTAGAATTTTCAGGATTTTTTAGGGTTTTCTAGGATTTTTTTTGGTTTTTTAGGATTTTCTATTATTCTTAGAGTTTTTTAGGATTTTCTAAGGTCTTCTAGGGTTTTTTGGAGTTTTCTAGGATTTTCTAGAGTTCTTAAAATTTTTTAGGGTTTTCTAGGGTTTTTCAGAATTCTCTAGGGTTTTTAGCATTTTCTACAGTTTTTAGGGATTTCTAGGGTTTTCTAGGGTTTTTTAGGATTCTCTAGGGTTTTCTAGCGTTTTCTCAGGTTTTGTAGTTTTTTTTAGTGATCTTAGGGTGTTTTAGATTTTTTTAGGGTTTTCTCCGATTTTTTAGGGTTTTTAGTGTTTTTAGGGTTTTCTAGGGTTTTTATGATTGGTTTTTAGGGGTTTTTAGATTTTTTAGGATTTTCTATGATTTTTTTAGGGTTTTTAGCGTTTTCTAAGCTTTTCTAGGGTTTTTTCCGGTTTTCTAGGATTTTTTGGGATTTTCTAGGGTTTCTAGAGTTTTTAGAGTTTTTAGGGTTTTCTAGGGTTTTTTAGGATTTTCTAGGGTTTTTTAGGGATTTTTAGGGTTTCTAGGATTTTGTAGCGTTTTCTAAGATTTTGTTGTTTTTTTAGTGTTTTCTAGGGTATTTTAGGATTTTCTAGGGTCTTTTAAAGTTTTTTCTATTTTTAGGGTATTTAGGATTTTCTAGGGTTTTAGGGTTTTTTGGGTTTTTAGGGTTTTTTGGATTTTCTAGGGTTTTCTAGGGTTTTTCTAGGGTTTTTCTAGGGTTTTTAAGATTTTTTTTAGGATTTTCTAGGTATTTTAGATTTTTTAGGGTTTTCTTAGGGTTTAGGGTTCAGTGTTTTTTAGGGTTTTCTAGGATCTTTTAGGTTTTTTATGGTTTTCTGTGATTCTTTGGGTTTATTATGGTTTTCTAAGGTTTTCTAGAATTTTTGGGGTTTTTTAGGGTTTTCTAGAGTTCTTAGAGTTTTTTAGGGTTTTCTAGAGTTTTATAGGATTTTCTATCGTTTTTTAGGATTTTCTAGGGTTGTTAGAGTTTTTTAGGGTTTTCTAGGGTTTTTAGGGGTTTCTAGGGTTTTTTTAGGGATTTCTAAAGTTTTTTAGGTTTTTTAGGGTTTTGTTTACGGTTTTTAGGGTTTTCTTAGGTTTTTTAGGGTTTTCTTAGGTTTTTCAGAATTCTCTAGGGTTTTTAGCATTTTCTACAGTTTTTAGGGATTTCTAGGGTTTTCTAGGGTTTTTTAGGATTCTCTAGGGTTTTCTAGCGTTTTCTCAGGTTTTGTAGTTTTTTTTAGTGATCTTAGGGTGTTTTAGATTTTTTTAGGGTTTTCTCAGATTTTTTAGGGTTTTTAGTGTTTTTAGGGTTTTCTAGGGTTTTTATGATTTTTTAGGGTTTTTAGATTTTTTAGGGTTTTCTATGATTTTTTTAGGGTTTTTAGCGTTTTCTAAGCTTTTCTAGGGTTTTTTCCGGTTTTCTAGGATTTTTTGGGGTTTTCTAGGGTTTCTAGAGTTTTTAGAGTTTTTAGGGTTTTCTAGGGTTTTTTAGGATTTTCTAGGGTTTTTTAGGGATTTTTAGGGTTTCTAGGATTTTGTAGCGTTTTCTAAGATTTTGTTGTTTTTTTAGTGTTTTCTAGGGTATTTTAGGATTTTCTAGGGTCTTTTAAAGTTTTTTCGATTTTTAGGGTATTTAGGATTTTCTAGGGTTTTAGGGTTTTTTGGATTTTCTAGGGTTTTCTAGGGTTTTTCTAGGGTTTTTAAGATTTTTTTTAGGATTTTCTAGGTATTTTAGATTTTTTAGGGTTTTCTTAGGGTTTAGGGTTCAGTGTTTTTTAGGGTTTTCTAGGATCTTTTAGGTTTTTATGGTTTTCTGTGATTCTTTGGGTTTATTATGGTTTTCTAAGGTTTTCTAGAGTTTTTGGGGTTTTTTAGGGTTTTCTAGAGTTCTTAGAGTTTTTTAGGATTTTCTAGAGTTTTATAGGATTTGCTATCGTTTTTTAGGATTTTCTAGGGTTGTTAGAGTTTTTTAGGGTTTTCTAGGGTTTTTAGGGGTTTCTAGGGTTTTTTTAGGGATTTCTAAAGTTTTTTAGGTTTTTTAGGGTTTTGTTTACGGTTTTTAGGGTTTTCTTTAGGTTTTTTAGGGTTTTCTAGGGTTTTTAGGGTTTTCTAAGGTTTTTAGGGATTTCTAGGGTTTTTTAGAATTCTCTAGGGTTTTTTCACATTTTCTAGGATTTTTTAGGGTTTTCTAGGGTTTCTCGAGTTTTCTAGGGTTTTTTAGGGTTTTTAGGTTTTCTAAGGTTTTTTAGGAATTTCTAGGGTTTTTTTTAGGGGTTTTAGGGTTTTCTAGGGTTTTTTTGGGTTAAAAGCCCTAAAAATTCTAGAAAATCTTAGAAAACCCTAAAAAACCCTAAAAATCACTAGAAAACCATACAAAAACCATAAAAACGATAGAAAACCATAAAAAAACCCTAACAACGATAGAAAACCCTAAAAAATCCTAAAAAGCTTAAAAAATACTAGAAAACTTAAAAAACTCTAAAAATCCCTAAAAAACCTAAATCATAGAAAATCCTAAAAAACCTAAAAAATCCTAGAAAACACTAAAAATCCTAAAAACCCTAGAAAACCCTAAAACCCTTAAAACCTAAAAAACCCTTAAAACCTTAAAAAACACTAAAAACCCTAAAAAAACCCTAAAAATGCTAAAACCGTAGAAAACTCTAAAAACTCCTAAAAACCTAAAAAACATTAGAAAACCCTAGAAAAATCCTTAAAACCCTAAAAAACACTAGAAAACCCTAGAAAACCATAGAAAACCCGAAAAAACAATAAAAACCCAAGAAAAACCTAAAAACCTTAAAAAAACTCTTAAAACTCTAGAAAACCCTAGAAAACCGCAAAAAATCCTAGAAAACCGTAAAAAACCCCCGAAAACCTTAGAAAACACTAAAAAATCCTAAAAACCCTAAGAATCATAGAAAACCCTAAAAAACCTAAAAAATCCTACAAAACCCTAAAAAATCCTAAAAACCCTAGAAAACCCTAAAAACCCCGAGAAAACCCTAAAACCCATAAAACCTTAAAAAACACTAAAAACCCTAAAAAACACTAAAAAACGCTAAAACCCTAGAAAACTCTAAAAAACACTAAACCCTAGAAAACTCTAAAAAATCCTAAAAACCTAAAAAACACTAGAAAACCATAGAAAACCCTAAAAAACAATAAAAACCCAAGAAAAACCTACAAGCCCTAAAAAACAAAAAACCCCTAGAAAACCCTAAAAAATCCTAAAAACCCTAAAAAACCTTAGAAAACACTAAAAAACCCTAAGAATCATAGAAAACCCTAAAAACCTAAAAAGTCCTAAAAACCCTAGAAAACCCTAAAAAACCCTACAAATCCCTAAAAACCCTTAAAACCTTAAAAACCCTAAAAACTCTAGAAAATCGTAAAAAACACTAAAAACCCTATAAAACACTAAAAAATCCTAAAAACCCTAGAAAATTCTAAAAAATCATAAAAGCCGTAAAAAAAACCCTAAACAATCCTAGAAAACCCTAAAACCCCCCTAAAAACCCTAGAAAATCCTTAAAAACTCTAAGAAACCCTTAAAAAGACTAAAAACCCAAGAAAACCCTAAAAAAACTAAAAGCCCCTAGAAAATCCTAAAAAATCCTAAAAACCCTAGAAAACCCTAAAAACACAAAAAACAAAAAAAACTCTAAAAACCACTAGAAAACCCTAAAAAATCATAGAAAACCCTAACAAACCTAGAAAACCCTAAAAAACCCTAAAAACTCTAGAAAATTCTAACAAACCCTACAAAACTATAAAATACACTAAAACCCCTAGAGAATCCTAAAAACTCCTAAAAAACCCTAAAAACCCCAGAATACCCTAGAAAACCCTAGAAAACCTTAAAAACTCTAGAAAACCCTATAAAACCCTAAAAACCCTGGAAAACATTAAAAACCTAGAAAGCGCTAAAATAACCATAAAAAAGTTTTTAGTGTTTTTTGGGTTTTTTAGTGTTTTCTATGGTTTTTAGGATTTTTTAGGGTTTTCTAGGGTTTTTAGTTTTTTAGGGTTTTCTTGTGTTTTTAGTGTTTTTAGGGTTTCTTAGGGTTTTTAAGGTTTTCTAGGGTTTCTAAAGTTTTTTTAGGGTTTTCTAGGGTTTTTAGTGTTTTAGGGTTTCTTAGGGTTTTTTAAGGTTTTTTAGGGTTTCTAAATTTTTTAGGGTTTTCTAGGGTTTTATGGTTTTTCTAGGGTTTTTCGGATTTCTAGGGTTTTCTAGGATTTTTTAGGTTTTTAGGTTTTTTAGAGTTTTCTAGGGTTTTTAGTGTTTTTAGGGTTTTTTAGGATTTTCTAGGGGTTTTAGGGATTTTTAAGGTTTTAAGGGATATTTAGGGTTTTCTAGGATTTTTTAGGGTTTTTGGATTTCTAGGGTTTTCTAGAATTTTCAGGATTTTTTAGGGTTTTCTAGGATTTTTTTAGGTTTTTTAGGATTTTCTATTATTCTTAGAGTTTTTTAGGGTTTTCTAAGGTTTTCTAGGGTTTTTTGGAGTTTTCTAGGATTTTCTAGTGTTCTTAAAATTTTTTAGGGTTTTCTAGGGTTTTTCAGAATTCTCTAGGGTTTTTAGCATTTTCTACAGTTTTTAGGGATTTCTAGGGTTTTCTAGGGTTTTTTAGGATTCTCTAGGGTTTTCTAGCGTTTTCTTAGGTTTTGTAGTTTTTTTTAGTGATCTTAGGGTGTTTTAGATTTTTTAGGGTTTTTAGTGTTTTTAGGGTTTTCTAGGGTTTTTATGATTTTTTAGGGTTTTTAGGGGTTTTTAGATTTTTTAGGGTTTTCTATGATTTTTTTAGGGTTTTTAGCGTTTTCTAAGCTTTTCTAGGGTTTTTTCCGGTTTTCTAGGATTTTTTGGGGTTTTCTAGGGTTTCTAGAGTTTTTAGAGTTTTTAGGGTTTTCTAGGGTTTTTTAGGATTTTCTAGGGTTTTTTAGGGATTTTTAGGGTTTCTAGGATTTTGTAGCGTTTTCTAAGATTTTGTTGTTTTTTTAGTGTTTTCTAGGGTATTTTAGGATTTTCTAGGGTCTTTTAAAGTTTTTTCGATTTTTAGGGTATTTAGGATTTTCTAGGGTTTTAGGGTTTTTTGGGTTTTTAGGGTTTTTTGGATTTTCTAGGGTTTTCTAGGGTTTTTCTAGGGTTTTTCTAGGGTTTTTAAGATTTTTTTTAGGATTTTCTAGGTATTTTAGATTTTTTAGGGTTTTCTTAGGGTTTAGGGTTCAGTGTTTTTTAGGGTTTTCTAGGATCTTTTAGGTTTTTTATGGTTTTCTGTGATTCTTTGGGTTTATTATGGTTTTCTAAGGTTTTCTAGAATTTTTGGGGTTTTTTAGGGTTTTCTAGAGTTCTTAGAGTTTTTTAGGGTTTTCTAGAGTTTTATAGGATTTTCTATCGTTTTTTAGGATTTTCTAGGGTTGTTAGAGTTTTTTAGGGTTTTCTAGGGTTTTTAGGGGTTTCTAGGGTTTTTTTAGGGATTTCTAAAGTTTTTTAGGTTTTTTAGGGTTTTGTTTACGGTTTTTAGGGTTTTCTTAGGTTTTTAGGGTTTTCTAGGGTTTTCTAAGGTTTTTAGGGATTTCTAGGGTTTTTTAGAATTCTCTAGGGTTTTTTCACATTTTCTAGGATTTTTTAGGGTTTTCTAGGGTTTCTTGAGTTTTCTAGGATTTTTTAGGGTTTTTAGGTTTTCTAAAGTTTTTTAGGAATTTCTAGGGTTTTTTTAGGGGTTTTAGGGTTTTCTAGGGTTTTTTTGGGTTAAAAACTCTAAACAAGCCTAAAAATGAAAACCCTTAAAAGCCCTAAAAATTCTAGAAAATCTTAGAAAACCCTAAAAAACCTAAAAATCACTAGAAAACCATACAAAAACCATAACAACGATAGAAAACCTTAAAAAACCCTAACAACGATAGAAAACCCTAAAAAATCCTAAAAAGCTTAAAAAATACTAGAAAACTTAAAAAACTCTAAAAATCCCTAAAAAAAACCCTACGAATCATAGAAAATCCTAAAAAACCTAAATCATAGAAAATCCTAAAAAATCCTAGAAAACACTAAAAAATCCTAAAAACCCTAGAAAACCCTAAACCTAAAAAACCCTTAAAACCTTAAAAAACACTAAAAACCCTAAAAATGCTAAAACCGTAGAAAACTCTAAAAACTCCTAAAAACCTAGAAAATCCTAGAAAATCCTAAAAACCCTAGAAAACCCTAAAAAACACTAGAAAACCCTAGAAAACCATAGAAAACCCGAAAAAACAATAAAAACCCAAGAAAAACCTAAAAACCTTAAAAAACTCTTAAAACTCTAGAAAACCCTAGAAAACCGCAAAAAATCCTAGAAAACCATAAAAAACCCCAGAAAACCTTAGAAAACACTAAAAAATCCTAAAAACCCTAAGAATCATAGAAAACCCTAAAAAACCTAAAAATGCTAAAAACCCTAGAAAACCCTAAAAAACCCGAGAAAACCCTAAAACCCATAAAACCTTAAAAAACACTAAAAACCCTAAAAAACACTAAAAAACGCTAAAACCCTAGAAAACTCTAAAAAACACTAAACCCTAGAAAACTCTAAAAAATCCTAAAAACCTAAAAAACACTAGAAAACCCTAGAAAAATCCTAAAAATCCTAGAAAACCCTAAAAAACACTAGAAAACCATAGAAAACCCTAAAAAAAATAAAAACCCAAGAAAAACCTACAAGCCCTAAAAAACAAAAAACCCCTAGAAAACCCTAAAAAATCCTAAAAACCCTAGAAAACCTTAGAAAACACTAATAAAACCCTAAGAATCATAGAAAACCCTAAAAAACCTAAAAAATCCTAAAAACCCTAGAAAACCCTAAAAAACCCTACAAATCCCTAAAAACCCTTAAAACCTTAAAAACCCTAAAAACTCTAGAAAATCGTAAAAAACACTAAAAACCCTATAAAACACTAAAAAGTCCTAAAAACCCTAGAAAATTCTAAAAAATCCTAAAAGCCGTAAAAAAAACCCTAAACAATCCTAGAAAACCCTAAAACCCCCTAAAAACCCTAGAAAATCCTTAAAAACTCTAAGAAACCCTTAAAAAGACTAAAAACCCAAAAAAAAAAAAAAAAACTAAAAAAAAAAAAAAAAAAAAAAAAAAAAAAAAAAAAAAAAAAAAAAACCCTAAAAACCTAAAAACCCCT
>NW_027255455.1:298789-329882 GCF_003086295.3 Arachis hypogaea | reverse complement strand
TTTTTAGGTTTTTAAGAGTTTTCTAGGGTTTTTAGTGTTTTTAGGTTTTTTAGGATTTCTAGGGTTTTAGGGATTTAAGGTTTTAAGGATATTAGGGTTTTCTAGGATTTTTTTAGGTTTTTGGATTTCTAGGTTTTCTAGATTTTCAGGATTTTTTAGGTTTTCTAGGATTTTTTTAGGTTTTTTAGGATTTTCTTATCTTAGAGTTTTTTAGGGTTTTCTAGGTTTTCTAGGTTTTTTGAGTTTTCTAGGATTTTCTAGAGTTCTTAAAATTTTTAGGATTTTCTAGGGTTTTTCAGAATTCTCTAGGGTTTTTAGATTTCTACGTTTTAGGGATTTCTAGGGTTTTCTAGGATTTTTAGGATTTCTCTAGGGTTTTCTAGCGTTTTCTCAGTTTTGTAGTTTTTTTAGTGATCTTAGGTGTTTTAGATTTTTTTAGGGTTTTCTCGTTTTTTAGGTTTTAGTGTTTTAGGGTTTTCTAGGGGTTTTTATGATTTTTTAGGGTTTTAGGGGTTTTTAGATTTTTTAGGGTTTTCTATGATTTTTTTAGGGTTTTTTAGGCGTTTTCTAAGCTTTTCTAGGGTTTTTTCCGGTTTTCTAGGATTTTTTCGAGTTTTCTAGGGTTTCTAGAGTTTTTAGAGTTTAGGGTTTTCTAGGGTTTTTTAGGATTTTCTAGGGTTTTTTAGGTATTTTTAGGTGGTTTCTAGGATTTTGTAGCGTTTTCTAAGATTTTTGTTGTTTTTTTTAGTGTTTTCTAGGGTATTTTAGGATTTTCTAGGGTCTTTTAAAGTTTTTTTCGATTTTTAGGGTATTTAGGATTTTCTAGGGTTTAGGGTTTTTTGGGTTTTTAGGGTTTTTTGGATTTTCTAGGGTTTTTTTAGGGTTTTCTAGGGTTTTTCTAGGGTTTTTAAGATTTTTTTAGGATTTTCTAGGTATTTTAGATTTTTTAGGGTTTTCTTAGGGTTTAGGGTTCAGTGTTTTTAGGGTTTTCTAGGATCTTTTAGGTTTTTTTATGGTTTTCTGTGATTCTGGGTTTATTATGGTTTTCTAAGGTTTTCTAGAATTTTTGGGTTTTTTAGGTTTTCTAGAGTTCTTAGAGTTTTAGGGTTTTCTAGAGTTTTATAGGATTTTCTATCGTTTTTTAGGATTTTCTAGGTTGTTAGAGTTTTTTAGGGTTTTCTGGGTTTTTAGGGGTTTCTAGGGTTTTTTTAGGGATTTCTAAGTTTTTAGGTTTTTTAGGGTTTGTTTACGGTTTTTAGGGTTTTCTTAGGTTTTTTAGGGTTTTCTAGGGTTTTCTAAGGTTTTTAGGGATTTCTAGGGTTTTTAGAATTTCTCTAGGGTTTTTTCACATTTTCTAGGATTTTTTAGGGTTTTTTAGGGTTTCTCAAGTTTTCTAGGATTTTTTAGGGTTTTTAGGTTTTCTAGGTTTTTTAGGAATTTCTAGGGTTTTTTTAGGGGTTTTAGGGTTTTCTAGGGTTTTTTTGGGTTAAAAACTCTAAACAAGCCTAAAAACCATAGAAAACCCTTAAAAGCCCTAAAAATTCTAGAAAATCTTAGAAAACCCTAAAAAACCTAAAAATCACTAGAAAACCATACAAAAACCATAACAACGATAGAAAACCTTAAAAAACCCTAACAACGATAGAAAACCCTAAAAATCCTAAAAAGCTTAAAAAATACTAGAAAACTTAAAAAACTCTAAAAATCCCTAAAAAACCCCTACGAATCATAGAAAGTCCTAAAAACCCTATAAAACACTAAAAAGTCCTAAAAACCCTAGAAAATTCTAAAAAATCCTAAAAGCCGTAAAAAAAAAACCCTAAACAATCCTAGAAAACCCTAAAACCCCCCTAAAAACCCTAGAAAATCCTTAAAAACTCTAAGAAACCCTTAAAAAGACTAAAAACCCAGAAAACCCTAAAAAAACTAAAAGCCCCTAGAAAATCCTAAAAAATCCTAAAAAACCCTAGAAAACCCTAAAAACACAAAAACAAAAAAAACTCTAAAAACACTAGAAACCCTAAAAACTCATAGAAAACCCTAACAAACCTAGGAAAACCCTAAAAAACCCTAAAAACTCTAGAAAATTCTAACAAACCCTACAAAACTATAAAATACACTAAAACCCCTAGAGAATCCTAAAAACTCCTAAAAAACCCTAAAAACCCCAGAATACCCTAGAAAACCCTAGAAAACCTTAAAAACTCTAGAAAACCCTATAAAACCTAAAAACCCTGGAAAACATTAAAAACCTAGAAAGCGCTAAAATAACCATAAAAAAGTTTTTAGTGTTTTTGGGTTTTTTAGTGTTTTCTATGTTTTTAGGATTTTTTAGGGTTTTCTAGGTTTTTAGTTTTTTAGGGTTTTTAGGGTTTTCTTGTGTTTTTAGTGTTTTTAGGGGTTTCTTAGGGTTTTTAAGGTTTCTAGGGTTTCTAAAGTTTTTTTAGGGTTTTCTAGGGTTTTAGTGTTTAGGGTTTCTTAGGGTTTTTTAAGTTTTCTAGGGTTTCTAAATTTTTAGGGTTTTCTAGGGTTTTCAGGGTTTTCTAGGGTTTTATGGTTTTTCTAGGGTTTTTTAGGTTTTAGGTTTTTTAGAGTTTTCTAGGGTTTTTAGTGTTTTTAGGGTTTTTTAGGATTTTCTAGGGGTTTTAGGGATTTTTAAGGTTTTAAGGGATATTTAGGGTTTTTTAGGATTTTTTAGGGTTTTTGGATTTCTAGGGTTTTCTAGAATTTTCAGGATTTTTAGGTTTTCTAGGATTTTTTTGGTTTTTAGGATTTTCTATTATTCTTAGAGTTTTTTAGGATTTTCTAAGGTCTTCTAGGGTTTTTTGGAGTTTTCTAGGATTTTCTAGAGTTCTTAAAATTTTTTAGGGTTTTCTAGGGTTTTCAGAATTCTCTAGGGTTTTTAGCATTTTCTACAGTTTTTAGGGATTTCTAGGGTTTTCTAGGGTTTTTTAGGATTCTCTAGGGTTTTCTAGCGTTTTCTCAGGTTTTGTAGTTTTTTTAGTGATCTTAGGGTGTTTTAGATTTTTTTAGGGTTTTCTCCGATTTTTTAGGTTTTTAGTTTTTTAGGGTTTTCTAGGTTTTTATGATTGGTTTTTAGGGTTTTTAGATTTTTTAGGATTTTCTATGATTTTTTTAGGGTTTTTAGCGTTTTCTAAGCTTTTCTAGGGTTTTTTCCGGTTTTCTAGGATTTTTTGGGATTTTCTAGGGTTTCTAGAGTTTTTAGAGTTTTAGGTTTTCTAGGTTTTTTAGGATTTTCTAGGGTTTTTAGGGATTTAGGGTTTCTAGGATTTTGTAGCGTTTTCTAAGATTTGTTGTTTTTTTAGTGTTTTCTAGGGTATTTTAGGATTTTCTAGGGTCTTTTAAAGTTTTTTCTATTTTTAGGGTATTTAGGATTTTCTAGGTTTTAGGGTTTTTTGGGTTTTTAGGTTTTTTTGGATTTTCTAGGGTTTTCTAGGGTTTTTCTAGGGTTTTTCTAGGGTTTTTAAGATTTTTTTTAGGATTTCTAGGTATTTTAGATTTTTTAGGGTTTCTTAGGTTTAGGGTTCAGTGTTTTTTAGGGTTTTCTAGGATCTTTTAGGTTTTTTATGGTTTTCTTGATTCTTTGGGTTTATTATGGTTTCTAAGGTTTCTAGAATTTTTGGGGTTTTTAGGGTTTTCTAGAGTTCTTAGAGTTTTTTAGGGTTTTCTAGAGTTTTATAGGATTTTCTATCGTTTTTTAGGATTTTCTAGGGTTGTTAGAGTTTTTTAGGGTTTTCTAGGGTTTTTAGGGGTTTCTAGGGTTTTTTTAGGGATTTCTAAAGTTTTTTTAGGTTTTTTAGGGTTTTGTTTACGGTTTTTAGGGTTTTCTTAGGTTTTTTAGGGTTTTCTTAGGTTTTTCAGAATTCTCTAGGGTTTTTAGCATTTTCTACAGTTTTTAGGGATTTCTAGGGTTTTCTAGGGTTTTTTAGGATTCTCTAGGGTTTTCTAGCGTTTTCTCAGGTTTTGTAGTTTTTTTTAGTGATCTTAGGGTGTTTTAGATTTTTTTAGGGTTTTCTCAGATTTTTTAGGGTTTTTAGTGTTTTTAGGGTTTTCTAGGGTTTTTATGATTTTTTAGGGTTTTTAGATTTTTTAGGGTTTTCTATGATTTTTTTAGGGTTTTTAGCGTTTTCTAAGCTTTTCTAGGGTTTTTTCCGGTTTTCTAGGATTTTTGGGGTTTTCTAGGGTTTCTAGAGTTTTTAGAGTTTTTAGGGTTTTCTAGGGTTTTTTAGGATTTTCTAGGGTTTTTTAGGGATTTTTAGGGTTTCTAGGATTTTGTAGCGTTTTCTAAGATTTTGTTGTTTTTTTAGTGTTTTCTAGGGTATTTTAGGATTTTCTAGGGTCTTTTAAAGTTTTTTCGATTTTTAGGGTATTTAGGATTTTCTAGGGTTTTAGGGTTTTTTGGATTTTCTAGGGTTTTCTAGGGTTTTTCTAGGGTTTTTAAGATTTTTTTTAGGATTTTCTAGGTATTTTAGATTTTTAGGGTTTTCTTAGGGTTTAGGGTTCAGTGTTTTTTAGGGTTTTCTAGGATCTTTTAGGTTTTTTATGGTTTTCTGTGATTCTTTGGGTTTATTATGGTTTTCTAAGGTTTTCTAGAGTTTTGGGTTTTTTAGGGTTTTCTAGAGTTCTTAGAGTTTTTTAGGATTTTCTAGAGTTTTATAGGATTTGCTATCGTTTTTTAGGATTTTCTAGGGTTGTTAGAGTTTTTTAGGGTTTTCTAGGGTTTTTAGGGGTTTCTAGGGTTTTTTAGGGATTTCTAAAGTTTTTTAGGTTTTTAGGGTTTTGTTTACGGTTTTTAGGGTTTTCTTTAGGTTTTTAGGGTTTTCTAGGGTTTTTAGGGTTTTCTAAGGTTTTTAGGGATTTCTAGGGTTTTTTAGAATTCTCTAGGGTTTTTTCACATTTTCTAGGATTTTTTAGGGTTTTCTAGGGTTTCTCGAGTTTTCTAGGGTTTTTTAGGGTTTTTAGGTTTTCTAAGGTTTTTTAGGAATTTCTAGGGTTTTTTTTAGGGGTTTTAGGGTTTCTAGGGTTTTTTTGGGTTAAAAGCCCTAAAAATTCTAGAAAATCTTAGAAAACCCTAAAAAACCCTAAAAATCACTAGAAAACCATACAAAAACCATAAAAACGATAGAAAACCATAAAAAAACCCTAACAACGATAGAAAACCCTAAAAAATCCTAAAAAGCTTAAAAAATACTAGAAAACTTAAAAAACTCTAAAAATCCCTAAAAAACCTAAATCATAGAAAATCCTAAAAAACCTAAAAAATCCTAGAAAACACTAAAAATCCTAAAAACCCTAGAAAACCCTAAAACCCTTAAAACCTAAAAAACCCTTAAAACCTTAAAAAACACTAAAAACCCTAAAAAAACCCTAAAAATGCTAAAACCGTAGAAAACTCTAAAAACTCCTAAAAACCTAAAAAACATTAGAAAACCCTAGAAAAATCCTTAAAACCCTAAAAAACACTAGAAAACCCTAGAAAACCATAGAAAACCCGAAAAAAACAATAAAAACCCAAGAAAAACCTAAAAACCTTAAAAAAACTCTTAAAACTCTAGAAAACCCTAGAAAACCGCAAAAAATCTAGAAAACCGTAAAAAACCCCCGAAAACCTTAGAAAACACTAAAAAATCCTAAAAACCCTAAGAATCATAGAAAACCCTAAAAAACCTAAAAAATCCTACAAAACCCTAAAAAATCCTAAAAACCCTAGAAAACCCTAAAAACCCCGAGAAAACCCTAAAACCCATAAAACCTTAAAAAACACTAAAAACCCTAAAAACACTAAAAAACGCTAAAACCCTAGAAAACTCTAAAAAACACTAAACCCTAGAAAACTCTAAAAAATCCTAAAAACCTAAAAAACACTAGAAAACCATAGAAAACCCTAAAAAACAATAAAAACCCAAGAAAAACCTACAAGCCCTAAAAAACAAAAAACCCCTAGAAAACCCTAAAAAATCCTAAAAACCCTAAAAAACCTTAGAAAACACTAAAAAACCCTAAGAATCATAGAAAACCCTAAAAACCTAAAAAGTCCTAAAAACCCTAGAAAACCCTAAAAAACCCTACAAATCCCTAAAAACCCTTAAAACCTTAAAAACCCTAAAAACTCTAGAAAATCGTAAAAAACACTAAAAACCCTATAAAACACTAAAAAATCCTAAAAACCCTAGAAAATTCTAAAAAATCATAAAAGCCGTAAAAAAAACCCTAAACAATCCTAGAAAACCCTAAAACCCCCCTAAAAACCCTAGAAAATCCTTAAAAACTCTAAGAAACCCTTAAAAAGACTAAAAACCCAAGAAAACCCTAAAAAAACTAAAAGCCCCTAGAAAATCCTAAAAAATCCTAAAAACCCTAGAAAACCCTAAAAACACAAAAAACAAAAAAAACTCTAAAAACCACTAGAAAACCCTAAAAAATCATAGAAAACCCTAACAAACCTAGAAAACCCTAAAAAACCCTAAAAACTCTAGAAAATTCTAACAAACCCTACAAAACTATAAAATACACTAAAACCCCTAGAGAATCCTAAAAACTCCTAAAAAACCCTAAAAACCCCAGAATACCCTAGAAAACCCTAGAAAACCTTAAAAACTCTAGAAAACCCTATAAAACCCTAAAAACCCTGGAAAACATTAAAAACCTAGAAAGCGCTAAAATAACCATAAAAAAGTTTTTAGTGTTTTTTGGGTTTTTTAGTGTTTTCTATGGTTTTTAGGATTTTTTAGGGTTTTCTAGGGTTTTTAGTTTTTTAGGGTTTTCTTGTGTTTTTAGTGTTTTTAGGGTTTCTTAGGGTTTTTAAGGTTTTCTAGGGTTTCTAAAGTTTTTTTAGGGTTTTCTAGGGTTTTTAGTGTTTTAGGGTTTCTTAGGGTTTTTTAAGGTTTTTTAGGGTTTCTAAATTTTTTAGGGTTTTCTAGGGTTTTATGGTTTTTCTAGGGTTTTTCGGATTTCTAGGGTTTTCTAGGATTTTTTAGGTTTTTAGGTTTTTTAGAGTTTTCTAGGGTTTTTAGTGTTTTTAGGGTTTTTTAGGATTTTCTAGGGGTTTTAGGGATTTTTAAGGTTTTAAGGGATATTTAGGGTTTTCTAGGATTTTTTAGGGTTTTTGGATTTCTAGGGTTTTCTAGAATTTTCAGGATTTTTTAGGGTTTTCTAGGATTTTTTTAGGTTTTTAGGATTTTCTATTATTCTTAGAGTTTTTTAGGGTTTTCTAAGGTTTTCTAGGGTTTTTTGGAGTTTTCTAGGATTTTCTAGTGTTCTTAAAATTTTTTAGGGTTTTCTAGGGTTTTTCAGAATTCTCTAGGGTTTTTAGCATTTTCTACAGTTTTTAGGGATTTCTAGGGTTTTCTAGGGTTTTTTAGGATTCTCTAGGGTTTTCTAGCGTTTTCTTAGGTTTTGTAGTTTTTTTTAGTGATCTTAGGGTGTTTTAGATTTTTTAGGGTTTTTAGTGTTTTTAGGGTTTTCTAGGGTTTTTATGATTTTTTAGGGTTTTTAGGGGTTTTTAGATTTTTTAGGGTTTTCTATGATTTTTTTAGGGTTTTTAGCGTTTTCTAAGCTTTTCTAGGGTTTTTTCCGGTTTTCTAGGATTTTTTGGGGTTTTCTAGGGTTTCTAGAGTTTTTAGAGTTTTTAGGGTTTTCTAGGGTTTTTTAGGATTTTCTAGGGTTTTTTAGGGATTTTTAGGGTTTCTAGGATTTTGTAGCGTTTTCTAAGATTTTGTTGTTTTTTTAGTGTTTTCTAGGGTATTTTAGGATTTTCTAGGGTCTTTTAAAGTTTTTTCGATTTTTAGGGTATTTAGGATTTTCTAGGGTTTTAGGGTTTTTTGGGTTTTTAGGGTTTTTTGGATTTTCTAGGGTTTTCTAGGGTTTTTCTAGGGTTTTTCTAGGGTTTTTAAGATTTTTTTTAGGATTTTCTAGGTATTTTAGATTTTTTAGGGTTTTCTTAGGGTTTAGGGTTCAGTGTTTTTTAGGGTTTTCTAGGATCTTTTAGGTTTTTTATGGTTTTCTGTGATTCTTTGGGTTTATTATGGTTTTCTAAGGTTTTCTAGAATTTTTGGGGTTTTTTAGGGTTTTCTAGAGTTCTTAGAGTTTTTTAGGGTTTTCTAGAGTTTTATAGGATTTTCTATCGTTTTTTAGGATTTTCTAGGGTTGTTAGAGTTTTTTAGGGTTTTCTAGGGTTTTTAGGGGTTTCTAGGGTTTTTTTAGGGATTTCTAAAGTTTTTTAGGTTTTTTAGGGTTTTGTTTACGGTTTTTAGGGTTTTCTTAGGTTTTTTAGGGTTTTCTAGGGTTTTCTAAGGTTTTTAGGGATTTCTAGGGTTTTTTAGAATTCTCTAGGGTTTTTTCACATTTTCTAGGATTTTTTAGGGTTTTCTAGGGTTTCTTGAGTTTTCTAGGATTTTTTAGGGTTTTTAGGTTTTCTAAAGTTTTTTAGGAATTTCTAGGGTTTTTTTAGGGGTTTTAGGGTTTTCTAGGGTTTTTTTGGGTTAAAAACTCTAAACAAGCCTAAAAATGAAAACCCTTAAAAGCCCTAAAAATTCTAGAAAATCTTAGAAAACCCTAAAAAACCTAAAAATCACTAGAAAACCATACAAAAACCATAACAACGATAGAAAACCTTAAAAAACCCTAACAACGATAGAAAACCCTAAAAAATCCTAAAAAGCTTAAAAAATACTAGAAAACTTAAAAAACTCTAAAAATCCCTAAAAAAAACCCTACGAATCATAGAAAATCCTAAAAAACCTAAATCATAGAAAATCCTAAAAAATCCTAGAAAACACTAAAAAATCCTAAAAACCCTAGAAAACCCTAAACCTAAAAAACCCTTAAAACCTTAAAAAACACTAAAAACCCTAAAAATGCTAAAACCGTAGAAAACTCTAAAAACTCCTAAAAACCTAGAAAATCCTAGAAAAATCCTAAAAACCCTAGAAAACCCTAAAAAACACTAGAAAACCCTAGAAAACCATAGAAAACCCGAAAAAACAATAAAAACCCAAGAAAAACCTAAAAACCTTAAAAAACTCTTAAAACTCTAGAAAACCCTAGAAAACCGCAAAAAATCCTAGAAAACCATAAAAAACCCCAGAAAACCTTAGAAAACACTAAAAAATCCTAAAAACCCTAAGAATCATAGAAAACCCTAAAAAACCTAAAAATGCTAAAAACCCTAGAAAACCCTAAAAAACCCGAGAAAACCCTAAAACCCATAAAACCTTAAAAAACACTAAAAACCCTAAAAAACACTAAAAAACGCTAAAACCCTAGAAAACTCTAAAAAACACTAAACCCTAGAAAACTCTAAAAAATCCTAAAAACCTAAAAAACACTAGAAAACCCTAGAAAAATCCTAAAAATCCTAGAAAACCCTAAAAAACACTAGAAAACCATAGAAAACCCTAAAAAACAATAAAAACCCAAGAAAAACCTACAAGCCCTAAAAAACAAAAAACCCCTAGAAAACCCTAAAAAATCCTAAAAACCCTAGAAAACCTTAGAAAACACTAATAAAACCCTAAGAATCATAGAAAACCCTAAAAAACCTAAAAAATCCTAAAAACCCTAGAAAACCCTAAAAAACCCTACAAATCCCTAAAAACCCTTAAAACCTTAAAAACCCTAAAAACTCTAGAAAATCGTAAAAAACACTAAAAACCCTATAAAACACTAAAAAGTCCTAAAAACCCTAGAAAATTCTAAAAAATCCTAAAAGCCGTAAAAAAAACCCTAAACAATCCTAGAAAACCCTAAAACCCCCCTAAAAACCCTAGAAAATCCTTAAAAACTCTAAGAAACCCTTAAAAAGACTAAAAACCCAAGAAAACCCTAAAAAAACTAAAAGCCCCTAGAAAATCCTAAAAAATCCTAAAAACCCTAGAAAACCCTAAAAACACAAAAAACAAAAAAAACTCTAAAAACCACTAGGAAACCCTAAAAAATCATAGAAAACCCTAACAAACCTAGAAAACCCTAAAAAACCCTAAAAACTCTAGAAAATTCTAACAAACCCTACAAAACTATAAAATACAGTAAAACCCCTAGAGAATCCTAAAAACTCCTAAAAAACCCTAAAAACCCCAGAATACCCTAGAAAACCCTAGAAAACCTTAAAAACTCTAGAAAACCCTATAAAACCCTAAAAACCCTGGAAAACATTAAAAACCTAGAAAGATCTAAAATAACCATAAAAAAGTTTTTAGTGTTTTTTGGGTTTTTTAGTGTTTTCTATGGTTTTTAGGATTTTTTAGGGTTTTCTAGGGTTTTTAGTTTTTTAGGGTTTTTAGGGTTTTCTTGTGTTTTTAGTGTTTTTAGGGTTTCTTAGGGTTTTTAAGGTTTTCTAGGGTTTCTAAAGTTTTTTTAGGGTTTTCTAGGGTTTTTAGTGTTTTAGGGTTTCTTAGGGTTTTTTAAGGTTTTTTAGGGTTTCTAAATTTTTAGGGTTTTCTAGGGTTTTATGGTTTTTCTAGGGTTTTTCGGATTTCTAGGGTTTTCTAGGATTTTTTAGGTTTTTAGGTTTTTTAGAGTTTTCTAGGGTTTTTAGTGTTTTTAGGGTTTTTTAGGATTTTCTAGGGGTTTTAGGGATTTTTAAGGTTTTAAGGGATATTTAGGGTTTTCTAGGATTTTTTAGGGTTTTTGGATTTCTAGGGTTTTCTAGAATTTTCAGGATTTTTTAGGGTTTTCTAGGATTTTTTTAGGTTTTTTAGGATTTTCTATTATTCTTAGAGTTTTTTAGGGTTTTCTAAGGTTTTCTAGGGTTTTTTGGAGTTTTCTAGGATTTTCTAGTGTTCTTAAAATTTTTTAGGGTTTTCTAGGGTTTTTCAGAATTCTCTAGGGTTTTTAGCATTTTCTACAGTTTTTAGGGATTTCTAGGGTTTTCTAGGGTTTTTTAGGATTCTCTAGGGTTTTCTAGCGTTTTCTTAGGTTTTGTAGTTTTTTTTAGTGATCTTAGGGTGTTTTAGATTTTTTAGGGTTTTCTCAGATTTTTTAGGGTTTTTAGTGTTTTTAGGGTTTTCTAGGGTTTTTATGATTTTTTAGGGTTTTTAGGGGTTTTTAGATTTTTTAGGGTTTTCTATGATTTTTTAGGGTTTTTAGCGTTTTCTAAGCTTTTCTAGGGTTTTTTCCGGTTTTCTAGGATTTTTTGGGGTTTTCTAGGGTTTCTAGAGTTTTTAGAGTTTTTAGGGTTTTCTAGGGTTTTTTAGGATTTTCTAGGGTTTTTTAGGGATTTTTAGGGTTTCTAGGATTTTGTAGCGTTTTCTAAGATTTTGTTGTTTTTTTAGTGTTTTCTAGGGTATTTTAGGATTTTCTAGGGTCTTTTAAAGTTTTTTCGATTTTTAGGGTATTTAGGATTTTCTAGGGTTTTAGGGTTTTTTGGGTTTTTAGGGTTTTTTGGATTTTCTAGGGTTTTCTAGGGTTTTTCTAGGGTTTTTCTAGGGTTTTTAAGATTCTTTTTAGGATTTTCTAGGTATTTTAGATTTTTTAGGGTTTTCTTAGGGTTTAGGGTTCAGTGTTTTTTAGGGTTTTCTAGGATCTTTTAGGTTTTTTATGGTTTTCTGTGATTCTTTGGGTTTATTATGGTTTTCTAAGATTTTCTAGAATTTTTGGGGTTTTTTAGGGTTTTCTAGAGTTCTTAGAGTTTTTTAGGGTTTTCTAGAGTTTTATAGGATTTTCTATCGTTTTTTAGGATTTTCTAGGGTTGTTAGAGTTTTTTAGGGTTTTCTAGGGTTTTTAGGGGTTTCTAGGGTTTTTTTAGGGATTTCTAAAGTTTTTTAGGTTTTTTAGGGTTTTGTTTACGGTTTTTAGGGTTTTCTTAGGTTTTTTAGGATTTTCTAGGGTTTTCTAAGGTTTTTAGGGATTTCTAGGGTTTTTTAGAATTCTCTAGGGTTTTTTCACATTTTCTAGGATTTTTTAGGGTTTTCTAGGGTTTCTCGAGTTTTCTAGGATTTTTTAGGGTTTTTAGGTTTTCTAAGGTTTTTTAGGAATTTCTAGGGTTTTTTTAGGGGTTTTAGGGTTTTCTAGGGTTTTTTTGGGTTAAAAACTCTAAACAAGCCTAAAAATGAAAACCCTTAAAAGCCCCAAAAATTCTAGAAAATCTTAGAAAACCCTAAAAAACCTAAAAATCACTAGAAAACCATACAAAAACCATAACAACGATAGAAAACCTTAAAAAACCCTAACAACGATAGAAAACCCTAAAAAATCCTAAAAAGCTTAAAAAATACTAGAAAACTTAAAAAACTCTAAAAATCCCTAAAAAAAACCCTACGAATCATAGAAAATCCTAAAAAACCTAAATCATAGAAAATCCTAAAAAATCCTAGAAAACACTAAAAAATCCTAAAAACCCTAGAAAACCCTAAACCTAAAAAACCCTTAAAACCTTAAAAAACACTAAAAACCCTAAAAATGCTAAAACCGTAGAAAACTCTAAAAACTCCTAAAAACCTAGAAAATCCTAGAAAAATCCTAAAAACCCTAGAAAACCCTAAAAAACACTAGAAAACCCTAGAAAACCATAGAAAACCCGAAAAAACAATAAAAACCCAAGAAAAACCTAAAAACCTTAAAAAACTCTTAAAACTCTAGAAAACCCTAGAAAACCGCAAAAAATCCTAGAAAACCGTAAAAAACCCCAGAAAACCTTAGAAAACACTAAAAAATCCTAAAAACCCTAAGAATCATAGAAAACCCTAAAAAACCTAAATATCCTAAAAACCTAGAAAACCCTAAAAAATCCGAGAAAACCCTAAAACCCATAAAACCTTAAAAAACACTAAAAACCCTAAAAAACACTAAAAAACGCTAAAACCCTAGAAAACTCTAAAAAACACTAAACCCTAGAAAACTCTAAAAAATCCTAAAAACCTAAAAAATACTAGAAAACCCTAGAAAAATCCTAAAAATCCTAGAAAACCCTAAAAAACACTAGAAAACCATAGAAAACCCTAAAAAACAATAAAAACCCAAGAAAAACCTACAAGCCCTAAAAAACAAAAAACCCCTAGAAAACCCTAAAAAATCCTAAAAACCCTAGAAAACCTTAGAAAACACTAAAAAACCCTAAGAATCATAGAAAACCCTAAAAAACCTAAAAAATCCTAAAAACCCTAGAAAACCCTAAAAAACCCTACAAATCCCTAAAAACCCTTAAAACCTTAAAAACCCTAAAAACTCTAGAAAATCGTAAAAAACACTAAAAACCCTATAAAACACTAAAAAGTCCTAAAAACCCTAGAAAATTCTAAAAAATCCTAAAAGCCGTAAAAAAAACCCTAAACAATCCTAGAAAACCCTAAAACCCCCCTAAAAACCCTAGAAAATCCTTAAAAACTCTAAGAAACCCTTAAAAAGACTAAAAACCCAAGAAAACCCTAAAAAAACTAAAAGCCCCTAGAAAATCCTAAAAAATCCTAAAAACCCTAGAAAACCCTAAAAACACAAAAAACAAAAAAAACTCTAAAAACCACTAGGAAACCCTAAAAAATCATAGAAAACCCTAACAAACCTAGAAAACCCTAAAAAACCCTAAAAACTCTAGAAAATTCTAACAAACCCTACAAAACTATAAAATACACTAAAACCCCTAGAGAATCCTAAAAACTCCTAAAAAACCCTAAAAACCCCAGAATACCCTAGAAAACCCTAGAAAACCTTAAAAACTCTAGAAAACCCTATAAAACCCTAAAAACCCTGGAAAACATTAAAAACCTAGAAAGCGCTAAAATAACCATAAAAAAGTTTTTAGTGTTTTTTGGGTTTTTTAGTGTTTTCTATGGTTTTTAGGATTTTTTAGGGTTTTCTAGGGTTTTTAGTTTTTAGGGTTTTTAGGGTTTTCTTTTGTTTTTAGTGTTTTTAGGGTTTCTTAGGGTTTTTAAGGTTTTCTAGGGTTTCTAAAGTTTTTTTAGGGTTTTCTAGGGTTTTTAGTGTTTTAGGGTTTCTTAGGGTTTTTTAAGGTTTTTTAGGGTTTCTAAATTTTTTAGGGTTTTCTAGGGTTTTATGGTTTTTCTAGGGTTTTTCGGATTTCTAGGGTTTTCTAGGATTTTTTAGGTTTTTAGGTTTTTTAGAGTTTTCTAGGGTTTTTAGTGTTTTTAGGGTTTTTTAGGATTTTCTAGGGGTTTTAGGGATTTTTAAGGTTTTAAGGGATATTTAGGGTTTTCTAGGATTTTTTAGGGTTTTTGGATTTCTAGGGTTTTCTAGAATTTTCAGGATTTTTTAGGGTTTTCTAGGATTTTTTTAGGTTTTTTAGGATTTTCTATTATTCTTAGAGTTTTTTAGGGTTTTCTAAGGTTTTCTAGGGTTTTTTGGAGTTTTCTAGGATTTTCTAGTGTTCTTAAAATTTTTTAGGGTTTTCTAGGGTTTTTCAGAATTCTCTAGGGTTTTTAGCATTTTCTACAGTTTTTAGGGATTTCTAGGGTTTTCTAGGGTTTTTTAGGATTCTCTAGGGTTTTCTAGCGTTTTCTCAGGTTTTGTAGTTTTTTTTAGTGATCTTAGGGTGTTTTAGATTTTTTAGGGTTTTCTCAGATTTTTTAGGGTTTTTAGTGTTTTTAGGGTTTTCTAGGGTTTTTATGATTTTTTAGGGTTTTTAGGGGTTTTTAGATTTTTTAGGGTTTTCTATGATTTTTTTAGGGTTTTTAGCGTTTTCTAAGCTTTTCTAGGGTTTTTTCCGGTTTTCTAGGATTTTTTGGGGTTTTCTAGGGTTTCTAGAGTTTTTAGAGTTTTTAGGGTTTTCTAGGGTTTTTTAGGATTTTCTAGGGTTTTTTAGGGATTTTTAGGGTTTCTAGGATTTTGTAGCGTTTTCTAAGATTTTGTTGTTTTTTTAGTGTTTTCTAGGGTATTTTAGGATTTTCTAGGGTCTTTTAAAGTTTTTTCGATTTTTAGGGTATTTAGGATTTTCTAGGGTTTTAGGGTTTTTTGGGTTTTTAGGGTTTTTTGGATTTTCTAGGGTTTTCTAGGGTTTTCCTAGGGTTTTTCTAGGGTTTTTAAGATTTTTTTTAGGATTTTCTAGGTATTTTAGATTTTTTAGGGTTTTCTTAGGGTTTAGGGTTCAGTGTTTTTTAGGGTTTTCTAGGATCTTTTAGGTTTTTTATGGTTTTCTGTGATTCTTTGGGTTTATTATGGTTTTCTAAGGTTTTCTAGAATTTTTGGGGTTTTTTAGGGTTTTCTAGAGTTCTTAGAGTTTTTTAGGGTTTTCTAGAGTTTTATAGGATTTTCTATCGTTTTTAGGATTTTCTAGGGTTGTTAGAGTTTTTTAGGGTTTTCTAGGGTTTTTAGGGGTTTCTAGGGTTTTTTTAGGGATTTCTAAAGTTTTTTAGGTTTTTTAGGGTTTTGTTTACGGTTTTTAGGGTTTTCTTAGGTTTTTTAGGGTTTTCTAGGGTTTTCTAAGGTTTTTAGGGATTTCTAGGGTTTTTTAGAATTCTCTAGGGTTTTTTCACATTTTCTAGGATTTTTTAGGGTTTTCTAGGGTTTCTCGAGTTTTCTAGGATTTTTTAGGGTTTTTAGGTTTTCTAAGGTTTTTTAGGAATTTCTAGGGTTTTTTTAGGGGTTTTAGGGTTTTCTAGGGTTTTTTGGGTTAAAAACTCTAAACAAGCCTAAAAATGAAAACCCTTAAAAGCCCTAAAAATTCTAGAAAATCTTAGAAAACCCTAAAAAACCTAAAAATCACTAGAAAACCATACAAAAACCATAACAACGATAGAAAACCTTAAAAAACCCTAACAACGATAGAAAACCCTAAAAAATCCTAAAAAGCTTAAAAAATACTAGAAAACTTAAAAAACTCTAAAAATCCCTAAAAAAACCCTACGAATCATAGAAAATCCTAAAAAACCTAAATCATAGAAAATCCTAAAAAATCCTAGAAAACACTAAAAAATCCTAAAAACCCTAGAAAACCCTAAACCTAAAAAACCCTTAAAACCTTAAAAAACACTAAAAACCCTAAAAATGCTAAAACCGTAGAAAACTCTAAAAACTCCTAAAAACCTAGAAAATCCTAGAAAAATCCTAAAAACCCTAGAAAACCCTAAAAAACACTAGAAAACCCTAGAAAACCATAGAAAACCCGAAAAAACAATAAAAACCCAAGAAAAACCTAAAAACCTTAAAAAACTCTTAAAACTCTAGAAAACCCTAGAAAACCGCAAAAAATCCTAGAAAACCGTAAAAAACCCTAGAAAACCTTAGAAAACACTAAAAAATCCTAAAAACCCTAAGAATCATAGAAAACCCTAAAAAACCTAAAAATCCTAAAAACCCTAGAAAACCCTAAAAAACCCGAGAAAACCCTAAAACCCATAAAACCTTAAAAAACACTAAAAACCCTAAAAAACACTAAAAACGCTAAAACCCTAGAAAACTCTAAAAAACACTAAACCCTAGAAAACTCTAAAAAATCCTAAAAACCTAAAAAACACTAGAAAACCCTAGAAAAATCCTAAAAATCCTAGAAAACCCTAAAAAACACTAGAAAACCATAGAAAACCCTAAAAAACAATAAAAACCCAAGAAAAACCTACAAGCCCTAAAAAACAAAAAACCCCTAGAAAACCCTAAAAAATCCTAAAAACCCTAGAAAACCTTAGAAAACACTAAAAAACCCTAAGAATCATAGAAAACCCTAAAAAACCTAAAAAATCCTAAAAACCCTAGAAAACCCTAAAAAACCCTACAAATCCCTAAAAACCCTTAAAACCTTAAAAACCCTAAAAACTCTAGAAAATCGTAAAAAACACTAAAAACCCTATAAAACACTAAAAAGTCCTAAAAACCCTAGAAAATTCTAAAAAATCCTAAAAGCCGTAAAAAAAACCCTAAACAATCCTAGAAAACCCTAAAACCCCCCTAAAAACCCTAGAAAATCCTTAAAAACTCTAAGAAACCCTTAAAAAGACTAAAAACCCAAGAAAACCCTAAAAAAACTAAAAGCCCCTAGAAAATCCTAAAAAATCCTAAAAACCCTAGAAAACCCTAAAAACACAAAAAACAAAAAAAACTCTAAAAACCACTAGGAAACCCTAAAAAATCATAGAAAACCCTAACAAACCTAGAAAACCCTAAAAAACCCTAAAAACTCTAGAAAATTCTAACAAACCCTACAAAACTATAAAATACACTAAAACCCCTAGAGAATCCTAAAAACTCCTAAAAAACCCTAAAAACCCCAGAATACCCTAGAAAACCCTAGAAAACCTTAAAAACTCTAGAAAACCCTATAAAACCCTAAAAACCCTGGAAAACATTAAAAACCTAGAAAGCGCTAAAATAACCATAAAAAAGTTTTTAGTGTTTTTTGGGTTTTTTAGTGTTTTCTATGGTTTTTAGGATTTTTTAGGGTTTTCTAGGGTTTTTAGTTTTTTAGGGTTTTTAGGGTTTTCTTGTGTTTTTAGTGTTTTTAGGGTTTCTTAGGGTTTTTAAGGTTTTCTAGGGTTTCTAAAGTTTTTTTAGGGTTTTCTAGGGTTTTTAGTGTTTTAGGGTTTCTTAGGGTTTTTTAAGGTTTTCTAGGGTTTCTAAATTTTTTAGGGTTTTCTAGGGTTTTCAGGGTTTTCTAGGGTTTTAGGGTTTTTCTAGGGTTTTTCGGATTTCTAGGGTTTTCTAGGGTTTTTTAGGTTTTTAGGTTTTTTAGAGTTTTCTAGGGTTTTTAGTGTTTTTAGGGTTTTTTAGGATTTTCTAGGGGTTTTAGGGATTTTTAAGGTTTTAAGGGATATTTAGGGTTTTCTAGGATTTTTTAGGGTTTTTGGATTTCTAGGGTTTTCTAGAATTTTCAGGATTTTTTAGGGTTTTCTAGGATTTTTTTAGGTTTTTTAGGATTTTCTATTATTCTTAGAGTTTTTTAGGGTTTTCTAAGGTTTTCTAGGGTTTTTTGGAGTTTTCTAGGATTTTCTAGAGTTCTTAAAATTTTTTAGGGTTTTCTAGGGTTTTTCAGAATTCTCTAGGGTTTTTAGCATTTTCTACAGTTTTTAGGGATTTCTAGGGTTTTCTAGGGTTTTTTAGGATTCTCTAGGGTTTTCTAGCGTTTTCTCAGGTTTTGTAGTTTTTTTAGTGATCTTAGGGTGTTTTAGATTTTTTTAGGGTTTTCTCGGATTTTTTAGGGTTTTTAGTGTTTTTAGGGTTTTCTAGGGTTTTTATGATTTTTTAGGGTTTTTAGGGGTTTTTAGATTTTTTAGGGTTTTCTATGATTTTTTAGGGTTTTTTAGCGTTTTCTAAGCTTTTCTAGGGTTTTTTCCGGTTTTCTAGGATTTTTTGGGGTTTTCTAGGGTTTCTAGAGTTTTTAGAGTTTTTAGGGTTTTCTAGGGTTTTTTAGGATTTTCTAGGGTTTTTAGGGATTTTTAGGGTTTCTAGGATTTTGTAGCGTTTTCTAAGATTTTGTTGTTTTTTTAGTGTTTTCTAGGGTATTTTAGGATTTTCTAGGGTCTTTTAAAGTTTTTTCGATTTTTAGGGTATTTAGGATTTTCTAGGGTTTTAGGGTTTTTTGGGTTTTTAGGGTTTTTTGGATTTTCTAGGGTTTTTTAGGTTTTTCTAGGGTTTTTAAGATTTTTTTTAGGATTTTCTAGGTATTTTAGATTTTTTAGGGTTTTCTTAGGGTTTAGGGTTTAGGGTTTAAGGGTTTAGGGTTCAGTGTTTTTTAGGGTTTTCTAGGATCTTTTAGGTTTTTTATGGTTTTCTGTGATTCTTTCGGTTTATTATGGTTTTCTAAGGTTTTCTAGAGTTTTTGGGGTTTTTTAGGGTTTTCTAGAGTTCTTAGAGTTTTTTAGGGTTTTCTAGAGTTTTATAGGATTTTCTATCGTTTTTTAGAATTTTCTAGGGTTGTTAGAGTTTTTTAGGGTTTTCTAGGGTTTTTAGGGGTTTCTAGGGTTTTTTTAGGGATTTCTAAAGTTTTTTAGGTTTTTTAGGGTTTTGTTTACGGTTTTTAGGGTTTTCTTTAAGTTTATTAGGGTTTTTAGGGTTTTCTAAGGTTTTTAGGGATTTCTAGGGTTTTTTAGAATTCTCTAGGGTTTTTTCACATTTTCTAGGATTTTTTAGGGTTTTCTAGGGTTTCTCGAGTTTTCTAGGGTTTTTTAAGGTTTTTAGGTTTTCTAAGGTTTTTTAGGAATTTCTAGGGTTTTTTTAGGGGTTTTAGGGTTTTCTAGGGTTTTTTTGGGTTAAAAACTCTAAACAAGCCTAAAAACCATAGAAAACCCTTAAAAGCCCTAAAAATTCTAGAAAATCTTAGAAAACCCTAAAAAACCCTAAAAATCACTAGAAAACCATACAAAAACCATAACAACGATAGAAAACCTTAAAAAACCCTAACAACGATAGAAAACCCTAAAAAATCCTAAAAAGCTTAAAAAATACTAGAAAACTTAAAAAACTCTAAAAATTCCTAAAAAAACCCTACGAATCATAGAAAATCCTAAAAAACCTAAAAAATCCTAAAAAATCCTAGAAAACACTAAAAAATCCTAAAAACCCTAGAAAACCCTAAAACTCTTAAAACCTAAAACCCTTAAAACCTTAAAAAACACTAAAAACCCTAAAAAAAACCCTAAAAATGCTAAAACCGTAGAAAACTCTAAAAACTCCTAAAAACCTAAAAAACACTAGAAAACCCTAGAAAAATCCTAAAAACCCTAGAAAACCCTAAAAAACACTAGAAAACCATAGAAAACCCGAAAAAACAATAAAAACCCAAGAAAAACCTAAAAACCTTAAAAAACTCTTAAAACTCTAGAAAACCCTAGAAAACCGCAAAAAATCCTAGAAAACCGTAAAAACCCCAGAAAACCTTAGAAAACACTAAAAAATCCTAAAAACCCTAAGAATCATAGAAAACCCTAAAAAACCTAAAAAATCCTACAAAACCCTAAAAATCCTAAAAACCCTAGAAAACCCTAAAAAACCCGAGAAAACCCATAAAACCTTAAAAAACACTAAAAACCCTAAAAAACACTAAAAAACGCTAAAACCCTAGAAAACTCTAAAAAACACTAAACCCTAGAAAACTCTAAAAAATCCTAAAAACCTAAAAAACACTAGAAAACCCTAGAAAATCCTAAAAATCCTAGAAAACCCTAAAAAACACTAGAAAACCATAGAAAACCCTAAAAAATAATAAAAACCCAAGAAAAACCTACAAGCCCTAAAAAACAAAAAACCCCTAGAAAACCCTAAAAAATCCTAAAAACCCTAGAAAACCTTAGAAAACACTAAAAAAACCCTAAGAATCATAGTAAACCCTAAAAAACCTAAAAAATCCTAAAAACCCTAGAAAACCCTAAAAAACCCTACAAATCCCTAAAAACCCTTAAAACCTTAAAAACCCTAAAAACTCTAGAAAATCGTAAAAAACACTAAAAACCCTATAAAACACTAAAAAGTTCTAAAAACCCTAGAAAATTCTAAAAAATCCTAAAAGCCGTAAAAAAAACCCTAAACAATCCTAGAAAACCCTAAAACCCCCCTAAAAACCCTAGAAAATCCTTAAAAACTCTAAGAAACCCTTAAAAAGACTAAAAACCCAAGAAAACCCTAAAAAAACTAAAAGCCCCTAGAAAATCCTAAAAAATCCTAAAAACCCTAGAAAACCCTAAAAACACAAAAAACAAAAAAAACTCTAAAAACCACTAGGAAACCCTAAAAAATCATAGAAAACCCTAACAAACCTAGAAAACCCTAAAAAACCCTAAAAACTCTAGAAAATTCTAACAAACCTTACAAAACTATAAAATACACTAAAACCCCTAGAGAATCCTAAAAACTCCTAAAAAACCCTAAAAACCCCAGAATACCCTAGAAAACCCTAGAAAACCTTAAAAACTCTAGAAAACCCTATAAAACCCTAAAAACCCTGGAAAACATTAAAAACCTAGAAAGCGCTAAAATAACCATAAAAAAGTTTTTAGTGTTTTTTGGGTTTTTTAGTGTTTTCTATGGTTTTTAGGATTTTTTAGGGTTTTCTAGGGTTTTTAGTTTTTTAGGGTTTTTAGGGTTTTCTTGTGTTTTTAGTGTTTTTAGGGTTTCTTAGGGTTTTTAAGGTTTTCTAGGGTTTCTAAAGTTTTTTAGGGTTTTCTAGGGTTTTTAGTGTTTTAGGGTTTCTTAGGGTTTTTTAAGGTTTTCTAGGGTTTCTAAATTTTTTAGGGTTTTCTAGGGTTTTCAGGGTTTTCTAGGGTTTTAGGGTTTTTCTAGGGTTTTTCGGATTTCTAGGGTTTTCTAGGGTTTTTTAGGTTTTTAGGTTTTTTAGAGTTTTCTAGGGTTTTTAGTGTTTTTAGGGTTTTTTAGGATTTTCTAGGGGTTTTAGGGATTTTTAAGGTTTTAAGGGATATTTAGGGTTTTCTAGGATTTTTTAGGGTTTTTGGATTTCTAGGGTTTTCTAGAATTTTCAGGATTTTTTAGGGTTTTCTAGGATTTTTTTAGGTTTTTTAGGATTTTCTATTATTCTTAGAGTTTTTTAGGGTTTTCTAGAAAACCCTAACAAACCTAGAAAACCCTAAAAAACCCTAAAAACTCTAGAAAATTCTAACAAACCCTACAAAACTATAAAATACACTAAAACCCCTAGAGAATCCTAAAAACTCCTAAAAAACCCTAAAAACCCCAGAATACCCTAGAAAACCCTAGAAAACCTTAAAAACTCTAGAAAACCCTATAAAACCCTAAAAACCCTGGAAAACATTAAAAACCTAGAAAGCGCTAAAATAACCATAAAAAAGTTTTTAGTGTTTTTTGGGTTTTTTAGTGTTTTCTATGGTTTTTAGGATTTTTTAGGGTTTTCTAGGGTTTTTAGTTTTTTAGGGTTTTTAGGGTTTTCTTGTGTTTTTAGTGTTTTTAGGGTTTCTTAGGGTTTTTAAGGTTTTCTAGGGTTTCTAAAGTTTTTTTAGGGTTTTCTAGGGTTTTTAGTGTTTTAGGGTTTCTTAGGGTTTTTTAAGGTTTTCTAGGGTTTCTAAATTTTTTAGGGTTTTCTAGGGTTTTCAGGGTTTTCTAGGGTTTTAGGGTTTTTCTAGGGTTTTTCGGATTTCTAGGGTTTTTTAGGTTTTTAGGTTTTTTAGAGTTTTCTAGGGTTTTTAGTGTTTTTAGGGTTTTTTAGGATTTTCTAGGGGTTTTAGGGATTTTTAAGGTTTTAAGGGATATTTAGGGTTTTCTAGGATTTTTTAGGGTTTTTGGATTTCTAGGGTTTTCTAGAATTTTCAGGATTTTTTAGGGTTTTCTAGGATTTTTTTAGGTTTTTTAGGATTTTCTATTATTCTTAGAGTTTTTTAGGGTTTTCTAAGGTTTTCTAGGGTTTTTTGGAGTTTTCTAGGATTTTCTAGAGTTCTTAAAATTTTTTAGGGTTTTCTAGGGTTTTTCAGAATTCTCTAGGGTTTTTAGCATTTTCTACAGTTTTTAGGGATTTCTAGGGTTTTCTAGGGTTTTTTAGGATTCTCTAGGGTTTTCTAGCGTTTTCTCAGGTTTTGTAGTTTTTTTAGTGATCTTAGGGTGTTTTAGATTTTTTTAGGGTTTTCTCGGATTTTTTAGGGTTTTTAGTGTTTTTAGGGTTTTCTAGGGTTTTTATGATTTTTTAGGGTTTTTAGGGGTTTTTAGATTTTTTAGGGTTTTCTATGATTTTTTAGGGTTTTTTAGCGTTTTCTAAGCTTTTCTAGGGTTTTTTCCGGTTTTCTAGGATTTTTTGGGGTTTTCTAGGGTTTCTAGAGTTTTTAGAGTTTTTAGGGTTTTCTAGGGTTTTTTAGGATTTTCTAGGGTTTTTAGGGATTTTTAGGGTTTCTAGGATTTTGTAGCGTTTTCTAAGATTTTGTTGTTTTTTTAGTGTTTTCTAGGGTATTTTAGGATTTTCTAGGGTCTTTTAAAGTTTTTTCGATTTTTAGGGTATTTAGGATTTTCTAGGGTTTTAGGGTTTTTTGGGTTTTTAGGGTTTTTTGGATTTTCTAGGGTTTTTTAGGTTTTTCTAGGGTTTTTAAGATTTTTTTTAGGATTTTCTAGGTATTTTAGATTTTTTAGGGTTTTCTTAGGGTTTAGGGTTTAAGGGTTTAGGGTTCAGTGTTTTTAGGGTTTTCTAGGATCTTTTAGGTTTTTTATGGTTTTCTGTGATTCTTTCGGTTTATTATGGTTTTCTAAGGTTTTCTAGAGTTTTTGGGGTTTTTTAGGGTTTTCTAGAGTTCTTAGAGTTTTTTAGGGTTTTCTAGAGTTTTATAGGATTTTCTATCGTTTTTTAGAATTTTCTAGGGTTGTTAGAGTTTTTTAGGGTTTTCTAGGGTTTTTAGGGGTTTCTAGGGTTTTTTTAGGGATTTCTAAAGTTTTTAGGTTTTTTAGGGTTTTGTTTACGGTTTTTAGGGTTTTCTTTAAGTTTATTAGGGTTTTTAGGGTTTTCTAAGGTTTTTAGGGATTTCTAGGGTTTTTTAGAATTCTCTAGGGTTTTTTCACATTTTCTAGGATTTTTTAGGGTTTTCTAGGGTTTCTCGAGTTTTCTAGGGTTTTTTAAGGTTTTTAGGTTTTCTAAGGTTTTTTAGGAATTTCTAGGGTTTTTTTAGGGGTTTTAGGGTTTTCTAGGGTTTTTTTGGGTTAAAAACTCTAAACAAGCCTAAAAACCATAGAAAACCCTTAAAAGCCCTAAAAATTCTAGAAAATCTTAGAAAACCCTAAAAAACCCTAAAAATCACTAGAAAACCATACAAAAACCATAACAACGATAGAAAACCTTAAAAAATCCTAACAACGATAGAAAACCCTAAAAAATCCTAAAAAGCTTAAAAAATACTAGAAAACTTAAAAAACTCTAAAAATCCCTAAAAAAACCCTACGAATCATAGAAAATCCTAAAAAACCTAAAAAATCCTAAAAAATCCTAGAAAACACTAAAAAATCCTAAAAACCCTAGAAAACCCTAAAATCCTTAAAACCTAAAACCCTTAAAACCTTAAAAAACACTAAAAACCCTAAAAAAAACCCTAAAAATGCTAAAACCGTAGAAAACTCTAAAAACTCCTAAAAACCTAAAAAACACTAGAAAACCCTAGAAAAATCCTAAAAACCCTAGAAAACCCTAAAAAACACTAGAAAACCATAGAAAACCCGAAAAAACAATAAAAACCCAAGAAAAACCTAAAAACCTTAAAAAACTCTTAAAACTCTAGAAAACCCTAGAAAACCGCAAAAAATCCTAGAAAACCGTAAAAAACCCCAGAAAACCTTAGAAAACACTAAAAAATCCTAAAAACCCTAAGAATCATAGAAAACCCTAAAAAACCTAAAAAATCCTACAAAACCCTAAAAATCCTAAAAACCCTAGAAAACCCTAAAAAACCCGAGAAAACCCTAAAACCCATAAAACCTTAAAAAACACTAAAAACCCTAAAAAACACTAAAAAACGCTAAAACCCTAGAAAACTCTAAAAAACACTAAACCCTAGAAAACTCTAAAAAATCCTAAAACCTAAAAAACACTAGAAAACCCTAGAAAAATCCTAAAAACCCTAGAAAACCCTAAAAAACACTAGAAAACCATAGAAAACCCTAAAAAATAATAAAAACCCAAGAAAAACCTACAAGCCCTAAAAAACAAAAAACCCCTAGAAAACCCTAAAAAATCCTAAAAACCCTAGAAAACCTTAGAAAACACTAAAAAAACCCTAAGAATCATAGTAAACCCTAAAAAACCTAAAAAATCCTAAAAACCCTAGAAAACCCTAAAAAACCCTACAAATCCCTAAAAACCCTTAAAACCTTAAAAACCCTAAAAACTCTAGAAAATCGTAAAAAACCCTATAAAACACTAAAAAATCCTAAAAACCCTAGAAAATTCTAAAAATCCTAAAAGCCGTAAAAAAAACCCTAAACAATCCTAGAAAACCCTAAAACCCCCCTAAAAACCCTAGAAAATCCTTAAAAACTCTAAGAAACCCTTAAAAAGACTAAAAACCCAAGAAAACCCTAAAAAAACTAAAAGCCCCTAGAAAATCCTAAAAAATCCTAAAAACCCTAGAAAACCCTAAAAACACAAAAAACAAAAAAAACTCTAAAAACCACTAGAAAACCCTAAAAAATCATAGAAAACCCTAACAAACCTAGAAAACCCTAAAAAACCCTAAAAACTCTAGAAAATTCTAACAAACCCTACAAAACTATAAAATACACTAAAACCCCTAGAGAATCCTAAAAACTCCTAAAAAACCCTAAAAACCCCAGAATACCCTAGAAAACCCTTGAAAACCTTAAAAACTCTAGAAAACCCTAAAAAACCCTAAAAACCCTGGAAAACATTAAAAACCTAGAAAGCGCTAAAATAACCATAAAAAAGTTTTTAGTGTTTTTTGGGTTTTTTAGTGTTCTCTATGGTTTTTAGGATTTTTTAGGGTTTTCTAGGGTTTTTAGTTGTTTAGGGTTTTTAGGGTTTTCTTGTGTTTTAGTGTTTTTAGGGTTTCTTAGGGTTTTTAAGGTTTTCTAGGGTTTCTAAAGTTTTTAGGGTTTTCTAGGGTTTTTAGTGTTTTAGGGTTTCTTAGGGTTTTTTAAGGTTTTCTAGGGTTTCTAAATTTTTTAGGGTTTTCTAGGGTTTTCAGGGTTTTCTAGGGTTTTATGGTTTTTCTAGGGTTTTTCGGATTTCTAGGGTTTTCTAGGGTTTTTTAGGTTTTTAGGTTTTTTAGAGTTTTCTAGGGTTTTTAGTGTTTTTAGGATTTTTTAGGATTTTCTAGGGGTTTTAGGGATTTTTAAGGTTTTAAGGGATATTTAGGGTTTTCTAGGATTTTTTAGGGTTTTTGGATTTCTAGGGTTTTCTAGAATTTTCAGGATTTTTTAGGGTTTTCTAGGATTTTTTTAGGTTTTTTAGGATTTTCTATTATTCTTAGAGTTTTTTAGGGTTTTCTAAGGTTTTCTAGGGTTTTTTGGAGTTTTCTAGGATTTTCTAGAGTTCTTAAAATTTTTTAGGGTTTTCTAGGGTTTTTCAGAATTCTCTAGGGTTTTTAGCATTTTCTACAGTTTTTAGGGATTTCTAGGGTTTTCTAGGGTTTTTTAGGATTCTCTAGGGTTTTCTAGCGTTTTCTCAGGTTTTGTAGTTTTTTTTAGTGATCTTAGGGTGTTTTAGATTTTTTTAGGGTTTTCTCGGATTTTTTAGGGTTTTTAGTGTTTTTAGGGTTTTCTAGGGTTTTTATGATTTTTTAGGGTTTTTAGGGATTTTTAGATTTTTTAGGGTTTTCTATGATTTTTTTAGGGTTTTTAGCGTTTTCTAAGCTTTTCTAGGGTTTTTTCCGGTTTTCTAGGATTTTTTGGGGTTTTCTAGGGTTTCTAGAGTTTTTAGAGTTTTTAGGGTTTTCTAGGGTTTTTTAGGATTTTCTAGGTTTTTTAGGGATTTTTAGGGTTTCTAGGATTTTGTAGCGTTTTCTAAGATTTTGTTGTTTTTTTAGTGTTTTCTAGGGTATTTTAGGATTTTCTAGGGTCTTTTAAAGTTTTTTCGATTTTTAGGGTATTTAGGATTTTCTAGGGTTTTAGGGTTTTTTGGGTTTTTAGGGTTTTTTGGATTTTCTAGGGTTTTTTAGGTTTTTCTAGGGTTTTTAAGATTTTTTTTAGGATTTTCTAGGTATTTTAGATTTTTTAGGGTTTTCTTAGGGTTTAGGGTTTAGGGTTTAAGGGTTTAGGGTTCAGTGTTTTTTAGGGTTTTCTAGGATCTTTTAGGTTTTTTATGGTTTTCTGTGATTCTTTCGGTTTATTATGGTTTTCTAAGGTTTTCTAGAGTTTTTGGGGGTTTTTTAGGGTTTTCTAGAGTTCTTAGAGTTTTTTAGGGTTTTCTAGAGTTTTATAGGATTTTCTATCGTTTTTTAGAATTTTCTAGGGTTGTTAGAGTTTTTTAGGGTTTTCTAGGGTTTTTAGGGGTTTCTAGGGTTTTTTTAGGGATTTCTAAAGTTTTTTAGGTTTTTTAGGGTTTTGTTTACGGTTTTTAGGGTTTTCTTTAAGTTTATTAGGGTTTTTAGGGTTTTCTAAGGTTTTTAAGGATTTCTAGGGTTTTTTAGAATTCTCTAGGGTTTTTTCACATTTTCTAGGATTTTTTAGGGTTTTCTAGGGTTTCTCGAGTTTTCTAGGGTTTTTAGGGTTTTTAGGTTTTCTAAGGTTTTTTAGGAATTTCTAGGGTTTTTTTAGGGGTTTTAGGGTTTTCTAGGGTTTTTTTGGGTTAAAAACTCTAAACAAGCCTAAAAACCATAGAAAACCCTTAAAAGCCCTAAAAATTTTAGAAAATCTTAGAAAACCCTAAAAAACCCTAAAAATCACTAGAAAACCATACAAAAACCATAACAACGATAGAAAACCTTAAAAAACCCTAACAACGATAGAAAACCCTAAAAAATCCTAAAAAGCTTAAAAAATACTAGAAAACTTAAAAAACTCTAAAAATCCCTAAAAAAACCCTACGAATCATAGAAAATCCTAAAAACCTAAATCATAGAAAATCCTAAAAAACCTAAAAAATCCTAAAAAATCCTAGAAAACACTAAAAAATCCTAAAACCCTAGAAAACCCTAAAACCCTTAAAACCTAAAACCCTTAAAACCTTAAAAAACACTAAAAACCCTAAAAAAACCCTAAAAATGCTAAAACCGTAGAAAACTCTAAAAACTCCTAAAAACCTAAAAAACACTAGAAAACCCTAGAAAAATCCTAAAAACCCTAGAAAACCCTAAAAAACACTAGAAAACCATAGAAAACCCGAAAAAACAATAAAAACCCAAGAAAAACCTAATAACCTTAAAAAACTCTTAAAACTCTAGAAAACCCTAGAAAACCGCAAAAAATCCTAGAAAACTGTAAAAAACCCCAGAAAACCTTAGAAAACACTAAAAAATCCTAAAAACCCTAAGAATCATAGAAAACCCTAAAAAACCTAAAAAATCCTACAAAACCCTAAAAATCCGAAAAACCCTAGAAAACCCTAAAAAACCCGAGAAAACCCTAAAACCCATAAAACCTTAAAAAACACTAAAAACCCTAAAAAACACTAAAAAACGCTAAAACCCTAGAAAACTCTAAAAAACACTAAACCCTAGAAAACTCTAAAAAATCCTAAAAACCTAAAAAACACTAGAAAACCCTAGAAAAATCCTAAAAACCCTAGAAAACCCTAAAAAACACTAGAAAACCATAGAAAACCCTAAAAATAATAAAAACCCAAGAAAAACCTACAAGCCCTAAAAAACAAAAAACCCCTAGAAAACCTAAAAAATGCTAAAAACCCTAGAAAACCTTAGAAAACACTAAAAAAACCCTAAGAATCATAGTAAACCCTAAAAAACCTAAAAAATCCTAAAAACCCTAGAAAACCCTAAAAAACCCTACAAATCCCTAAAAACCCTTAAAACCTTAAAAACCCTAAAAACTCTAGAAAATCGTAAAAAACACTAAAAACCCTATAAAACACTAAAAAATCCTAAAAACCCTAGAAAATTCTAAAAATCCTAAAAGCCGTAAAAAAAACCCTAAACAATCCTAGAAAACCCTAAAACCACCCTAAAAACCCTAGAAAATCCTTAAAAACTCTAAGAAACCCTTAAAAAGACTAAAAACCCAAGAAAACCCTAAAAAAACTAAAAGCCCCTAGAAAATCCTAAAAAATCCTAAAAACCCTAGAAAACCCTAAAAACACAAAAAACAAAAAAAACTCTAAAAACCACTAGAAAACCCTAAAAATCATAGAAAACCCTAACAAACCTAGAAAACCCTAAAAAATCCTAAAAACTCTAGAAAATTCTAACAAACCCTACAAAACTATAAAATACACTAAAACCCCTAGAGAATCCTAAAAACTCCTAAAAAACCCTAAAAACCCCAGAATACCCTAGAAAACCCTTGAAAACCTTAAAAACTCTAGAAAACCCTATAAAACCCTAAAAACCCTGGAAAACATTAAAAACCTAGAAAGCGCTAAAATAACCATAAAAAAGTTTTTAGTGTTTTTTGGGTTTTTTAGTGTTTTCTATGGTTTTTAGGATTTTTTAGGATTTTCTAGGTATTTTAGATTTTTTAGGGTTTTCTTAGGGTTTAGGGTTTAGGGTTTAAGGGTTTAGGGTTCAGTGTTTTTTAGGGTTTTCTAGGATCTTTTAGGTTTTTTATGGTTTTCTGTGATTCTTTCGGTTTATTATGGTTTTCTAAGGTTTTCTAGAGTTTTTGGGGGTTTTTTAGGGTTTTCTAGAGTTCTTAGAGTTTTTTAGGGTTTTCTAGAGTTTTATAGGATTTTCTATCGTTTTTTAGAATTTTCTAGGGTTGTTAGAGTTTTTTAGGATTTTCTAGGGTTTTTAGGGGTTTCTAGGGTTTTTTCGGGATTTCTAAAGTTTTTTAGGTTTTTAGGGTTTTGTTTACGGTTTTTAGGGTTTTCTTTAAGTTTATTAGGGTTTTTAGGGTTTTCTAAGGTTTTTAAGGATTTCTAGGGTTTTTAGAATTCTCTAGGGTTTTTTCACATTTTCTAGGATTTTTTAGGGTTTTCTAGGGTTTCTCGAGTTTTCTAGGGTTTTTTAGGGTTTTTAGGTTTTCTAAGGTTTTTTAGGAATTTCTAGGGTTTTTTTAGGGGTTTTAGGGTTTTCTAGGGTTTTTTTGGGTTAAAAACTCTAAACAAGCCTAAAAACCATAGAAAACCCTAAAAGCCCTAAAAATTCTAGAAATCTTAGAAAACCCTAAAAACCCTAAAAATCACTAGAAAACCATACAAAAACATAACAACGATAGAAAACCTTAAAAAACCTAACAACGATAGAAACAAAAAATCTAAAAACTAAAAAATACTAAAAACTTAAAAACCTAAAAATTAAAAAAACCTACGAATCATAGAAATCCTAAAACTAATCATAGAAATAAAAACTAAAAAATCTAAAAAATCCTAAAACCTAGAAACCCTAAAACCCTTAATAAACTTCTAAAAACACTAAAAACCCTATAAATTAACTAGCTCTATTAAACCTAAAAACACTAGAAAACCCTAGAAAAATCCTAAAACCCTAGAAAACCCTAAAAAACACTAGAAAACCATAGAAAACCCGAAAAAAACAATAAAAAACCCAAGAAAAAACCTAAAAACCTTAAAAAACTCTTAAAACTCTAGAAAACCCTAGAAAACCGCAAAAAATCCTAGAAAACCGTAAAAAACCCCAGAAAACCTTAGAAAACACTAAAAAATCTTAAAACCCTAAGAATCATAGAAAACCCTAAAAACCTAAAAATCCTACAAAACCCTAAAAATCCTAAAAACCCTAGAAAACCCTAAAAACCCGAGAAACCCTAAAACCCATAAAACCTTAAAAAACACTAAAAACCCTAAAAAATACTAAAAAACGCTAAACCCTAGAAACTCTAAAAAACACTAACCCTAGAAAACTCTAAAAATCCTAAAAACCTAAAAAACACTAGAAACCCTAGAAAAATCCTAAAAACCCTAGAAAACCCTAAAAAACACTAGAAAACCATAGAAAAACCCTAAAAAATAATAAAAACCAAGAAAAAACCTACAAGCCCTAAAAAACAAAAAACCCCTAGAAAACCCTAAAAAATCCTAAAAACCCTAGAAAACCTTAGAAAACACTAAAAAAACCCTAAGAATCATAGTAAACCCTAAAAAACCTAAAAAATCCTAAAACCCTAGAAAACCCTAAAAAACCCTACAAATCCCTAAAACCCTAAAACCTAAAAACCCTAAAAATTAGAAATCTAAAAAACACTAAAAACCTATAAAACACAAAAAGTTCTAAAAACCCTAGAAAAAAAAAAAAAAAAAAAAAAAAAAAAAAAAAAAAAAAAAAAATTTAAAAAAAAACCCTTAAAAAACTAAAACCAAAGCCCTAAAAAAACCCTAGAAATCTAAAATCCTAAAAACCCAGAAAACCCTAAAAACACAAAAAAACAAAAAAAAAACTCTAAAAACCACTAGAAAACCCTAAAAAATCATAGGAAAACCCTAACGAATACCTAGAAAAACCCTAAAAAACCCTAAAAACTCTAGAAAATTCTAACAAACCCTACAAAACTATAAAATACACTAAAACCCCTAGAGAATCCTAAAAACTCTAAAAACACTTAAAAACCCCAGAATTACCCTAGAAAAAACCTTGAAAACCTTAAAAACCTAGAAACCCTATTGAAAACCCTA